>NW_025423045.1:0-130592 GCF_020497125.1 Mauremys mutica | reverse complement strand
TTTGTCATCAGACTCCTGAACTGCAACTGGATGTGGCTCTTGTTCTTCTGCACAGCACAGCCCTGGAGAAGAGGGATCTGCAAATGTACATTCGTATGATACCTTTGTTTAACTGATGAAAACATAAACTAGACACTAGACATCAGGACTGGAACTGATTTCAGCGGATGGACAGCTTTGATAGATTTTTATGCATTTGGACAGCGAAATGTTGAGTGTTTACATTGATATCAAGCACTCCTGTATAGAGGAGCCCCTGAACATAATGGAGAATGGAAATGAAAATGTTTTCCTTTTTTAAAAAAAAAGAAAGAGGGTTCTAAGAGAACACGGGGGTTTGAACTGAAGACTATTTGAACTGCAATCAAGCACTCTAACACTGAGCAATATCCCCATGACACTAAGAGTGTAGAATTGTGATCGCCAGCACTTTGAAGGACAAACCCTGATTCATCGAGCTCCTTTGCCATTCCCAGACCACAGGTGGTTTAAAAATGGGGTTTGATTAAACTTCTTAAATGTGGCAAACACCACAGCTTGCACACCCACCGATATGGCTTCTCCCACTGACATAGCTGCCACCTCTCGGGAAGCGGATTAACTACACCCCCAGGAAAACTCTCTCCCATCAGCACAGAGCAGTGGTTCTCAAACTGAAAGTCAGGACCCCAAAGTGGGTCATAACCCTGTTTTAATGGGGTTGCCAGGGCTGGCATTAGACTTGTTGGTTCCTGGGGCTGAAACCAAAAGTCTGAGCCACACCACCCAGGGCTGAATCCCTCAAGCTCTGGTTTTGCCCTCCCCTAACTGGGGCAGGGCTCAGGCTTTGTCTCCTCTGCCTCTGCTCAGTGTAGAGGGGCTTGGTGCATCTTTCTAGGGTCATGTAGTAAGTTGTTTTTTTTTTGGCAGAAGGGGGGTTGCAGTGAAAGGAAGTTTGAGAAACCCTGGCATAGAGCCTCTGAACATGTCTAGACTTGGCTCCCTGTGGGGGATCAGAGACAGAAAGTGCAGCCATGGAGACACCCCACACGCCTAGCAGGCAAGAATCAAACCTCCACAGAGAGATACCTGTTGTTTTCTAACCCACCTCCCTAAGTCCTCAGCCACCACCACTTAACAAAGGGGCTTTTCTACACGATGGTTCTGGTCTCACTGAAGGGCCATTTCCAATTGTTTGCTCAGACCAGCATTAGGGAAAATGGTGCCCTGGGCAAAGCTTGTACTTTGGCACTTCCCCATTGCCCCTGGACGATCCCCCCTCCCCCTTTACCGCTAGCCACTGCACTCCCAACCCTTGCACCTCCTTCACCCCTAACTCCTGCCCCTCCTGTGTCCCCTTTGCCCTTAACTCCCTGGGCCACCAGCCATTGCCCCTCTCCTGCAGCCCCTTCACATGGCTCCAGTGCTGGGGGCCCCGCACTTGTTCTCCCTTTCCCTGGGCTTTGGCATCACTAGCCCCTGCTTAGCGAGTAGGGTTCAGTGGTTCCCAAAAAGTGGGGCATGACTCCTAGGGGGACACAGAGGAACATTCATGGAGTCAATGAAATCAATTGAGCTTCTTCAGTCTCTCGCTGTAGACATTTTCCTTGTTTTTAAAAGGCAAAATTCCTGATCTTTCCAACGGGAGCTGCTGCTTCAATGATCAGTTTGGGGGAGGGATTTGGCTGCACTCAGAGATCTGCCCGCGGGTTACAATCTGCGATCCGAAAGGTCGAACGCAAACAGCGTTTAGATGGGACCGTTAGTGCCGCCCCCGTGTGGCCAAAGGTTAGAACTGACCAGCAGAGTTTACAGCTGGAGCCTGGGACGCTCCTGAGCAAATTGGGCACAAAGCCTCTCGCGTGGGATCCTCGCTGTGCAGCAGGAGGCGGAGGGAAGCTGATTGTCAGGGCTCAGGGCAGCTCCCTGCCAGGCTGAGCCGGTGTCTGTGCTAAGCTCGGCATCAATCAGGTGATTCTGGGAAGTTCGGGGTCCCCGGGCTCCCACAGAAGGGTGAAGCAGGTCACCCCTGGAGCAGGGTAAAGCTGCAGGGTGACAGTGGGGTCGCTGCCCCTGTGAACAGCTGCTGTAGCACTGCCTGGGCAGGACAGGGAGAGCCAGTTATACGCCCCCCCAGCCTGTATCGGGGGATGGGAGAACTCACACCCTGGGGACCCACCCACCAGAGATCTACTGGGGGGGGGGAGATTGGCACCCACCCACCCAGGATCGTGTAGGGGGGGACAAGGGCATCCACACTCCGGGATCCTCTGCAGAGGGACGGACACCCACACACCCAGGATTCTGTAGGGGGAGCAGAGGTACCTGGACACCTGGGCGGGGGAAGGGGGCACCGAAACATCCGGGATCTTATCTGGCAGGACAGCGGCGCCTGCAGCTCGACATGAGATGGGGGCTGGGGGTGAAAAAGCATTTCCCAGTTCCAGGCTGTCCCCGTTTTGCCAAGGCACAAAGCTCACAAGCAGAGTTTAAAGCTCCAGCTGCCAAGCTGCAAAGCAAGCCAGGCTCCCTGGCTGGTGCCTGTGATCCCAGCACCTGGGGAGGCTGAGGCTGGCAGATCGCTTGAGCTCAGGAGTTCTAGGCTGCAGGGGGCTGTGCTGATCAGCTGTCCGCACTAAGTTCAGCATCAATATGGTGATCCTGGGGGAGCTTGGGGTCCCCAGGGTGCCTAAGGAGGGGTGAACTGGCCCAGGTTGGAAACAGAGCATGTCAAAACTCCCGTGCTGATCAGTAGTGGGATTGCGCCTGTGAATAGCCCCTGCAGCGCAGCCTGGGCAAGACAGTGAGACACAGTCTCCTTTTTATACACCATCCCCCCCCCCCCTCGCAGAGCCTGGATGGGGGGATGGGAGCACCCACACGCTGGGGATTTTGACTTGGGGGGAGGGACGCCCCCCTGCCACACGGGTCTTGAAAAGAGGAACAGCGACACCCACACACCACAGAGCCTGGATGGGGGCAGGGGAACCACACACGGGAGCTAGTTCATGGGGTGGGGGACACACCCATATGCTCCATTGCACCATTCTTAATGAGAAGAACGGGGGCATCCGCACAACACGGATCCTTAGTGGGCGGGGGGACACCCACACACTCCACTATTAACCAGCAGGGACAGGGGCACCAGACATCCCCAGTAGCGTGGAGAACACCCACATCCACCGGATCCCTCATGGGGGGTAAGACAGAGGGGATTGTAATGGGGCCCAGCGCACCCACGCACCAGGGATTGTTAAGGGTTGAAGGTACAGGGACACCCACACACACTGAGATCACGTCCTTGGAGGAACGCAAACCCTCCACAGAAGGACCTGGTCTGATCCATGATGGCAGCCCAGCCTGGGTGAGTCAAAGTCTCTTTTTATACAGGCATGTCCCAGAGATCCTTAATGGTCTAGGGTGCACCCACACACCAGGGATTCTTATGGGTGGGAGGAATGGAGACAGCCAGACACACTGAGATCACTTCCTCCAAGGAGCCTGGGCCAGACAGGGAGACACAGTCCCCCTTTACAGATCTGCCAGACAACCTTCCTCCCACTCCCTCCACACAATGTTCTTATCTGGCGGTGAAGCCAGGGAAATCACATGGTGGATTCTTATCTGGGGAACTGGGGGGACCCACTTACCACCAGACATTCTTAAGGGCAGCAGGAACAGGGACTCCCACCTCTGTAGCATGGGGGTGGGTCGCCTGCTGGGATCATCTGGGCATATTTCACCTCGTCAATTCCCTGCCATTGCCTTGGGGGCCCCTTTTTCGCTGCCTCTGGCACCCAGTTTAGCCTCCTTCCTGAGGGCTGAAACGCTTTGATCTATCTAAGGTCTGTGGGATCAATATGTGTCATGGTGTAATTCTGTGTTATTCGGGGGTCAGACTAGCTGATCTAATGGCCCCTTCTGCCCTTAAATGCCATGAAAACATTTCCCTGGTTTCTCCTTGCGCCTGTCAGACACCACGGTGAGGGGCCCAATAGAAGATCCTGGACACAGCGCTCTGGCTCTTACTTTACTTGGGGACGTCAGCGCTTTCCTAGCAAAGCTGCTGCTAAAGCGCTGGATTTGGGGAACGGTTCGGCTCCGGTTCAGAGATCTCCCTGCGGGGTGTGAACATGCCACGAGGAGCGGGAAACGCAACCAGCAACTGGAGGCGTTGGCTGAGCTCCAGGCTGCCCCCGTGTGGCCAAAGCTTAGAACTGAGCAGCGGAGTTTGAAGCTGGCGCTGGGAGGGACCTGAACACGCGGGGCACGAAGGCTCCTGCGTGTAATGCTTGTTGGGTGGGCAGCTGGGCGTAGCTGATTGCCGGAGTTCAGGGCTGCACCCCGGGGTGCTGAGCAGGTGTCTGTGCTCAGGTTGGCCTTGCTATGATGGTTTCTGAGAAATTTGGGGTCGCCAGTTCCCCCTAGGGAGAGGGGAGCCCGCCCAGGAAAGGAGGCTTTCAAAACTCTGGTACCAATAGACAGTGGGACTGCCCCTGTGAAGAGCCGCGGCAGCCCCGCCAGGGAGAGCCGGTCTCTCTTTATGCAGCCCCCGCCACCATTCCTCAGGACGAGGGTTGTGCTCAAAGATCTGTGCCCCGTGTTTTCAACTCCATGTGAAGCACACAGTGCAAATAACCCTCAGCGCATCAGCTCAGCTCCAGGCTCCACTTCCACCCGCTCAGAGCGCAGAGCTCCCAGGCTGAGCCTGAAGTTGGAAGCGGGAGACAATGTAACCAGCCGGGCCCCGTGGCTGGTGCCTGTGATCCCAGCTCCTGGGGAGGCTGAGGCCGGCGGGTCGCTTGAGCTCAGGAGTTCTGCGCTGCAGGGGGCTGTGCCGATCAGGTGTCCGCACTAAGTTTGGCATCAATATGGTGATCCTGGGGAAGCTTGGGGTCCCCAGGTTGCCTAAGGAGGGGTGAACCGGCCCAGGTTGGAAACGGAGCAGGTCAAAACTCCCGTGCTGATCAGCAGTGGGATCGCGCCTGTGAATAGCCCCTGCAGTGTAGCCTGGGCAAGACAGTGAGACACGGTCTCTTTTTTTAAAGACACCCCCCGCAGAGCCTGGATGGGAGGATGGGAGCACCGACACGCTGGGGATTCTGACTTAGGGGGAGGGATGCCCCCTTGCCACACGGATCTTGAAAAGGGGAACAGAGACACCCACAGATCCCGGATGGAGGCAGGCAGGGAAACCACACACTGGAGCTAGTTCATGGGGTGGGGGACAGAGACACCCACCGGAGATCCTGGATGGGATCACCCACATGATGGGGATTTTGAACTGGGAGCAGGGAAGCACCATGTACCAGAGGTTCTGAAGGGGGAACAGGGACACCCACACACCATGTGTCTCGCAGCAAGAGCTGCGGTCTTCATTTACACAGAGCAGTGATGGGGAATTAACCACGTCCCTTGCGGAGCTTGTTCCACTAGATGATTAGCCTCATTGAAGTACCCAGACCTTTTAACAATAAGAAGTGAAATGAAATGGCCACATGATGGCAACAGAACCTAAGAAACGTGTTAGTGTCTAAGGTGCCACACGTACTCCTGTTCTTTTTGAGGATACAGACTAACACGGCTGCTCCTCTGAAACCGAAGAGATGAGAAGCCATGTTCTTGTGCAATGTGCATTGAAGCTGAAAAGGGAGATGTTTCCTCTTTGATTCCTAAGCCCCCAACTCTAATCCACTAAACACCCCTTTCCTCCCACAGCCAGGACTAAAACCCAGGAGTCATAACTAGTGGCCCCCCCTTAACCTTCTCTCTGTGAGGAAGAAGAAGAAGCTCTGAGACCCCTGGGCTGTCCCCTTGCCACCCTGCCTGGGCTGCACTTGAAACCCAATGGGGTTTCCTTGGGCAGTTCTGAACCTTGCTCCCAGGAAAGGTGTAATTTTAGGAGCAGGTTCCAAATAGTGCAATTAACCAGCCAGAAGGGACAGCAGGTATCGGTGTAGGAACCATTGAAATAATCATAGCAAAGTAGTTCAGGGAAACTGTTATTAAAGAAGTGTGAGTGAAAGGTGAGAATCTGATGGTGTCAGTGTCACACTAGAGGGCGCTGAGATGGTTTTAAATTTGTCATCCAAACCCAGCCACCACCTAGCACATGTTTTAACCTCTTCCTCTCTTACCTTTGCTCCTTATCAGGGAAGGGGAGAGAGCAAACGAGCAATAGAAACACAGACCTAGTGACCGAAGCAAACATTTCTTTGCTCCTTGCTTGGCTATGTCAGTTATTTGGGTACAAACTCACCCCCCACCCACTGTCTGTGCTGGGCTCAGTGGGCAGGAAGAGCTCAGCTGTCAGTGGGACTTGGGGAGCTCGGGACATTACTATGAGCTGCTTGAATGTTTAGGTGAAAACCACCAAACATGGACACAAGGTCTAGGCTGCAGTAACTCATCTTCATCTGCGGCTGTTGAAGCTACAAGGCAGAGGACTAAGTACAACATTTAAACTTATGTTTGACCTCAGAGAATAAAACAAATGTGTCTGTGAAAAGAGGGGAGTTGAGTTCAATCCCTTGTCACCATCGATGTGCAAACCAGGAACCTGTTGCTTTGCATTCCTGATGTGTCACCCTCATGTGGCTATTCTCATAGACTCATAGACTTTAATGTCAGAAGGGACCATTATGATCATCTAGTCTGACCTCCTGCACAACACAGGCCACAGAATATCACCCACCCACTCCTGTAACAAACCCCTGACCTATGTCTGAGTAACCTATTCTCTTCAGTCGCTTTAATTAAAAAATTGTGTTTTTTTTCATAGAAACTATGTTTTCCTTGTAGAGACACAGGGGCAGATTAATCTACAAAGGGAAGGTGATTCCAAGGCAGTTCTGGAGGAGAAGGGAACGTTTTCAGCATCACTAAATTATTTTGTTGTGCTTCACAGAGAGAGAAAGAGAGAGAGAAAATAAACCTATTAATTTGAGCTACCGACACAGTTCACAGCATGAAATACAGAATTTGATGTTCAATGAGTTGTGTTCATTTACATAATATGAAAAATATGTTTTTGGCAATGCATGAAAACTTCACTGCATTGAACAACCCACTTGATCTAGTCAATGTACTACAGAATATTTAAAGAAGTTAAGAAAGATGTGCTTATGAATTAACATGTTGTGCCATTTACACACGCACAAGACACAGAAGAAACTGAATTATTTGAGCTACTAAAATTTCCATTTTCTCACAGCATTTTAGGTCTCAAGGTTGTTTTAATTTGCTTATTTTTTTGGAACTAGAAATGGGGAAAGTGTACACTGAAGTCCGTGGAATTACCGCAGTGAGGGATTAGTCTCATTATTTGTCACTAACAAAACCTTTGTTAACAGAGCGTTAACTTTGACTGTGAATATCTCTTACCTTCCAGAACATTGAGTTCAGTAAAACTCAAACTCTGGAAAAAACGGGAATACAGAGTGATGGTACATGCCCAGATAACCGTAACTCTGCCCTCTAGAAGAGAATCCGTGATAGCATATGAGAACAAGAAAAGGTTTGGGGACAAATTATAGCTACTTCCCAAGAGTTTGTTTCTTCTGTAATTAATTTATTCTGGCCCCATCAATTGATCCTGGCCTGGTGTCTGGCCGTGGAATTTACTGTTTTTATCTCAGCATATTTGTAAAGCAGTTTCTTCTTTAAAAGCTCCTTTATTCTAGGTTATACAAACAGGTCACTTCCCCAGCTATTTCAAGGAGATGGAATTTTCCTGACCCACAGGGAACTTAAACTAACATGCTCAAGATCACACATTCCTTAGGAGAAAACGAAGGGAAAAAAAACAAAACCCACCAAACTGTTGCTGTTTCTACCCAAATGATCAATGAGACCAGAAAATGAGACTGTGCAATTAACTGTCTGGTACTACACTGACTCTGCAGTTACTTGGATGCAGACACACCCAGCTGTACGGTTGGTGAACATACAGAGACTCTGCTGCTGCTCATGAACTAGCAGCACATGACCTCTGAACAGCTGCCATTTGAATGCATCTGAAAGTTACAAGGAACAACGATCTGTGTTAAAGGAAGGCTGCCATTTATTAGAGCCCCAGTTGATGCCGTGTGCACAAACAGAGGATTGAATGTGTAACAGGGAGTTTGGTAAATCTTGGTTATTTTATTTTTCTAAGAGGTTCCTCTCCACCCTCAGTAGAGTTTTCAGTCCCAATGGCAACTTACTTACCAAATGTAATACAGACTAGTCCATGCCTCCCAAGTGGATGTGGTTCTTGTTCTTCTGCACATTGTAGCCCATGGAGGCCAAGGACCTGCAAATGTGTCTTCACGTGCCTTTGTTTCATTGATGAAAACAAACCTAGACACTTAGAGGATTGGAACTGATTTCAGCTGGGGGACATGTTTGCTAGGTTTTTATGCATTTGCACAGGAAAACATTGTGTGTGTCTGTTTAGTTCAGCAATCCCTATTTAGTGGGGCTCCTGAGCATACTAGAAATGGAATTATTTTTCCTTGAAGAAACAGGCTTGTAAGGGGTCACTTGGGTTTGAACCAAAGACCACTTAATTTGCAGTCAAACACTCTACTACTGAGCTATACCCCCATGACATTTGCATTGGCAAGTCCGTGATCTTAAGGATTTTGAAGGACGGACTCTGCCTCAGAGAGCTCCTTTTCTATTCCCAGACCACAGGGGTTTAAAAAATGGGGTTTGATTAAACTTTACATACACATGTAGACACCACAGCTTGCACACCCACCAGCATAGCTTCCCCCACTGACATAGCTACCACCTCTCGGGGAGATGGGTTAACTGCACGGATGGGACAGCTCTCTTCCCTCTGCTTAGAGCAGCTTCATTATTTATTTATAATTGGGGTCTCCCTGCACAGGTTCAAATCCTGCCAACTACGGCAGAAGTTGTGATTCTTTAGTTTCAATGGAGCTGGGTCTTGTCTCACTCTTAAGCTATGTCTACATAAAAGAGTAACACAGCTTTAGTTAAAGTGTTTTAATTGAACAGCTGTTGCATGTCCACCCTATGCCCGTGAGTCACCAGAGCACATCCATGCTAGCATCTCTTGGATCACCATAGAGAGCAGTGCATTGTGGGTAGCCATCCCACTGTGCAACTGGCTGCAGGGTGCTTTGGGAAGGGTTTGCAATGCCTCACGGGCTGGTACAGCATCACATGATGCAGGTTTCTATCCCATTGGTCCATGGGCATCCTACTAGATTGCCAGCTGCTTTTCAACTGCAATGTGTGTGTGGTGGGGTAGAGAGCGTGTGCGGGGGGGGAGAGACAGTGTGTGCGTTGCGGAAGAGTGAGTGTGTCGCACACTGTCTCTAAGTTCAGACAGCTGCTGGAAGCAACCAGTCCTGAGGCAGGGGACAGCCCTGACATCAGCCCCCTTCTCTCCCTGGCTCAGCTCATCACAGCACTCTCTGTCACACACACATGCACACACTGCTGCCTGCTTAGCTCTGTGTCAGGGGGGCTGGAACAGGGGGTTTAGAGGGCCATGGCCTCACCACTCTTTACTGGCTGTTAGGAGAAATGATGGAGGGCAGGGAAGGGTGCAGTCTTGGGGAAGAGGCGTCTGTGGGTGTGGCCTCGGGGGAGAGGTGGTGTGAGTGTGGGTCCTTAGGGAAGGTGTCATGGGGGTGCCACAGTTCGGACAACAGTGTCCCCACCCCCCACTGTAAGGAAGCTTCTGCCGTCCCTGCTCTGTGTTGGCAGAGCGGGAGAGAGCAGCATCCACGGCAGTGATTTGCTCCCTGGGGCTCCGGCAGGGGGGCTCGGGAGGTGATTTAAAGGGCCCGGGGCTCCGGCCGCTGCAGGGAGCCCTGGGCCCTTTAAATCACCAGCCTGGGGAAGCCGGGCCGGGCTGGCACAGCGTACCGGCTCTTGCCGGTACCCCATACCGGAACATACCGGCTTACTTTCACCTCCGGAAGGTCCTCATGTGGATCAATAACTGGTTAAAAGACAGGAAACAAAGGGTAGGACTAAATGGTCAGTTTTCAGGATGGAAACAGGTAACTAGTGGTGTGTGTACTGGGACCAGTACTAGTCAACATAATCATAAACGATCTAATAAACAGTGAAGTGACAAAATGTGCAGATGATCCAAAACTACCGGCTTGCTTCCTAGAACAAATGCTCCTTGAGTGGGGTGATCCACAGGGAGTAGCTCAAACCTCCAAAGTGCCTGGCCAGGGGCAGGACATTAGCACAGCAAGGGAGGGGTGTGGCAGTGACATCACAAAGGCCTTTTGCAGGACCTCAGACTGTTGGTCAAAGACTATTGGTGGGGAGGTGGTGACCTCACAGAGAGATGCTGACATCAGCCAGGCAGGACAGGGGCAAGGGTCCAGGGAAACCTCAGAGACCCCTGTGGCTTTGCTTCAGCAAGTCTCCTTCTCCAGGTCTCTCTTTGAGGACTGAGAGAGTATTCGGGTTCACATACGTGAGTGCCAGGAGGAACCTCTTTCGAGTTTTCTCCTTCCCTTTTCGTGATTTTACTAGAAAACAGACGTCCCGGTTTAGAAGGTAAGAGCCTCCTCGAGGTTTGAAACCTGTTCAGTCTGATCCATCTGGTGACCGTTGAATTCTAGGCATGGAAAACACGAGCTTAAGCAGGCAGAATTTTATTCCGCACCTGGGATTTTGTCCCTTAGAATCACTGGGGTCATTAGGGTTTGTCCTTTTTGTTTCACCTTTTCCTCCATCCATCCCTTCCTCCTTTCTCTTTGTCTCTTGCTTCTTTTGTCCTTTCTCCTGTTCCCCTCCCAACACCAGGAGCGAGGTGTGTGTGTGTGCGCGCGTGTGTGTGTGTTGCGGGGGAGTGCTCGGCAGCTCCCACTGTGGGAGGTCCACCCAAAAATGTGGGGCTGAAATAGTGCTCGGGCAGTGATCCCCACCGGTGACCTGGGCCATCCTTTGGGCTCTCTGGTGAGAACCCTCAGCTTCTCGTCCTCAGTCTCTACCCTGATTGGCTGAGCAGGGGGTTATTGACAGGGAGGAGACTCAGGTCCTTGTTGTTCTCTTTTAAGACCAAGTAAATAAGTCATAACCACTTATATGTTTGATGAATTTTGCTGCTTCTCTGCATTAATTGTCTCTGAGCAGTTCATGATTCTCTCTAACCTTGCAGTTCATAGAATCATAGAATCTCAGGGTTGGAAGGGACCTCAGGAGGTCATCTAGTCCAATCTCCTGCTCAAAGCAGGACCAAACCCAACTAAATCATACCAGCCAGGGCTTTGTCAAGCCTGACCTTAAAAACCTCTAAGGAAGGAGATTCCACCACCTCCCTAGGTAACGCATTCCAGTTCCTCACCACCCTACTAGTGAAAAAGTTTTTCCTAATGTCCAACCTAAACCTCCCCCTCTGCAACTTGAGACCATTACTCCTTGTTCTGTCATCTTCTACCACTGAGAACAGTCTAGATCCATCCTCCTTGGAACCCCCTTTCAGGTAGTTGGAAGCAGCTATCAAATCCCCCCTCATTCTTCTCTTCTGCAGACTAAACAATCCCAGTTCCCTCAGCCTCTCCTCATAAGTCATGTGCTCCAGCCCCCTAATCATTTTTGTTGCCCTCCGCTGGACTCTCTCCAATTTATCCACATCCTTCTTGTAGTGTGGGGCCCAAAACTGGACACAGTACTCCAAATGAGGCTTCACCAGTTCTCCTCAAATACTTGCTGAATAATTACTGTGCACTGTTGTTGGTGTGGAGCTCATCTGAGAGCACTTTATTCAGGCCATTCAATGTCTGAAATTCAAGATCCGATGGTTAGTTTGAAAATCAGGGCTCTTGGGTCCTATTCCCAACTCTGCCACTGGCTGGCTGTGTGACCTAAGACAAGTCAATTCTCCTTTCGCAGCCTTAGCTTCTCCCTCTTTCAAGTAGGGATAATAATGATCCGTTCCTACCTATCTAAACACACTCACTCTTCCCGAACACACACACTGTCTCTCCCCACACACAGTCTCCGCACTGCAGTTGAAAAGCAGCTGGCAATCTAGCAGGATGCCCATGGAACATTACACCATGGGACCAGCTCATGCTGCTGTCTCTGTGCATTGGTGACCCTCACGGGGCCGGCTCAAGTAAGGGACTGTTGGCCCCTTACTAAAACTTAGTGCGGGTTTTGGTTGGCTAGTTCCCAGCAGCAATAGAAGGGGGAAGGGCCAATGGGAAAGCAGGCCCCTGAGACTGACAGTCCCCAGGGGCAATGGGGAGAGGCCAAAGCTCCAAGTTAGCCGCACTGACAGGCCAGGCAGTGTAATGAGGGAGTCACCAGGCCAGGGGGGTCCCATCCTCTGTGGGAGCTGGAACTGCCTGGGCCAGAGTGGGGCGGAGCTAAGGAGAGAGCAGGAGCCCGAGAAGAGCTGGGGAGCAGAGCTGCACAGGTGTAGTGCCAGAAACTGCTCCCTGTAGGACTTTGCTACCTGTAGCAGTTACTGAGACCTGAGGTTGTTCTTATTTGCTGACTTGTCCTAATTGGCTCAAACTTGACAGTGGTGGGGGATGGAAGCATAAAGGCTTCGTCCTCCAAACGACCCTGCCTGGTGTCCATCTGTATCTATTACCTCTTAATACCGGATTGTAAAAAATAGAGTGAGGTCATTTAAACATCATTTATTTTGCAGCTTCATTTACTGTGCTAACAATGTAGCATCCTGACACTGATACTTCTGCCCACGTGCCCTGTGGGTTGGATTCATTTTAGTGGGACGTGGGACATGTGGAGGATAATTTAAACTCTTAATTCCCTTACAGTTTCCCTGCAATATAAGTCTCTGCTGGTGCAATTTCTGACCATTGCACGTCTATTGTATTTATTACAATAGCACAAGTAAGTCACACAAGTGACATAGTCTAAGGGCTTGGCTACACTTGCAAGTTAGAGCACATTAAAGCAGCCCCGGGTGCCCTAACTCCTGAGGTGTCCACACTCGCAAGGCACATGGAGCACCTGGGCTCTGTAGGTGGAGCGCTCCTGGTAATCCACCTCCATGAGAAGCATAAAGCTCGCTGAGCCCTGCTGAAATACCCTGGCATCAGTGTGGATGACGTGTTGCATCACTGCACTGTGTTTGGCCTCAGGAAATGTCCCATAATCCTCTGAAGTCAAGTGCCCACTCTGGCCATTGTTTTGAAATCGGCTGCAGGCATGCGGATATCCCCTTTCAAAGCTCCGTTTCTGACAGCCGGCTGCTTATCTGCTCTGGGACAAAGCAACCATTAGTGTGGAATGCGAAAGCAGGAGGAATGGTGCCTTCATAGCCCACCTAATATTCCATAACATAGTTAAGGAAAATATTTCTCAATGAATTCTCAGTAAAAGATCAGAGGCAGCCAGTGTCCGCATCAGTCTACGAGCATTGGTATTTTCTTGAAATTTGTCAGACCAACCTATCTAACACCTAACACACATTTGAAGTTCTTCTTTTCACACTGTTGCTCATTCTCAGGTTTTGCTTTGTCTCCAGACAGATCCATTCTCTTTCAGGACAGCCTTGCTCTTTCTGTCTGTTTCACTCACTGAGGTGTTGGAGTAAACACTCCCTTTCCTTCTATTCTCAGACAAACACTAGTATTAAGTGTTTGCTACTGATGGGTCTAGAAAGCGTTTGTCAAGCAGAAGATGCCATTTCTGGGGGATTGTTCCCAAGATCCAGTACTTTGGGTTCAAACATCTCCCAGCTTCCTTAGTGAAAATAACACCAAGGCTTCTTTGCAATATACAAGAAGAAAGGAGCTTTTCACCCCAGATGGGACTTGAACCCACAATTTCTGGCTTAGGAAGCCACTGCCTTATCCATTAGGCCACTGGGGCCCTAAAGAGCAGTAAAAAGAAGGATGGAAATTCCCTCTCAGAATTGCACATTCCTCACATTCACTCAGAAGCCAAATACCCCATTTAATGGCCTTACAGAAACGTCTGCATCCCCTGGCAGTGAGGCAACTGGGCAGGTCGCTGACAGAGCTGAGCACCACCTTTCTGCCAGCCATCTTTAGAGAAGAACCCCACGCTAGAGTCACCCCTCCCTCCTTCAGCACCTCCACGGCTGTGGCTCTGAGTGGCAGTAGGATGATTAGGGGGCGAATCCGGGGCTGGAAGGGGGGTAAGGTCGGCCTGTAAGGAGTAACCAGGTGGGGCAGACCCAGGGGGAGGCTGTGGGCTGTTGGTTGGTTGTTGGGATCCGAGCTCTAGATCAAAGCTGCACAGTGACCTGACACCCAGGGTTATAGGGCCGATATAGTGACCCCCTTACTGGCCTCGGTGACCCCCAAACCCTTGTTACTAAGGGCATTGAGGAGTCTCTGTCCATTAATAACTTCTGGGAGCTCCCCAGCAGGCTGTGGGCGTCAGCCGCCTCCTGCCTCACAGGTTAGACTCTTGGTGCTGTGCCAGCCACCCCCTCGCTTGCAGGCCCAGTGTAAGAAGCAGGAGGCCTGGTGCTGGCAGAAGAGGGTTTTGATTAATCGAGCTCTGTGTTATGGGCACAGGACACTTCCACTCAGTAGCATGGCTCGGGGGGAGCAGGGGGAGCAGCTAAGGGCGTCGGGTTCCTCCGGTGGGGGTGTGGAGCAGCCGTTCGTTTTCCTGTTCGCACTCCTCTGTGGTGTGAAAATCGGGGAGGGGAGGCAGAAGCCCCACGTCCCTCCCGATATGACGCCCAGTGGGGGAAGCCAGGACAACAGGGTGGGGCGGCAGGTGGTGGCCAGACTCTCACCGCCAGGGTCTAGTCTAGCTCAGGGTCCAGCTCAACTTCCTCCCCGCGCCACTGGCCCCCAGTCCCCTTCCACCACCAGGTCAACCCGGGCACTAGGGCAGGAACGGGGTGAGGCAGCAAGTCAAGCTGAGCAAGGCAGGCAAAAGCAAATCTTGTCTTCATGGGCCGCTCCCAATGACGTCCTTTTTGTGTGCAACTGCTGCAAAAACATCCTGGACAGAGAAGCATCATACACAGAAATTTTGTTCAGTCGCATGAGCATTGGATTGACAATCTAAAGGTCCCTGGTTCAATTCCAGGCTTTGACAGGTACTTTTATCCCTCTTCGTGCAGGGGCAGCTTGTCCTCTGGAAGCTCCTTTACCTGAGGCAAGTACCTGGCTTTGAGCTCCCCAGCAGGACAACAGCGTGGGGGCTTCTGGCCCACCTGCAGGGCTGGCTTCAGGCTTTCTGCCGCCCCAAGCAAAAAAAATTTTTGGCTGCCCCCCACCCAAGCACTGGGCTCTCACCCCCCTCCCACCTGTGCCCCCCCCACACCCTCTGCTGCCCCAGTGCTGGGCTCTCCCCCCGACCCCACCCACACCCCTACTGCCCCGGCCCTGGGCAACCCCCCCACCAGTGCTGAATGCCCGCTCCCCCCTCGCCTCCAGCTGGTCGGGCGCTGGCAGGGTCGGGGTAAGCAGTGGGGCTCCCGGGCCGGGCCTCAGCCCAGAGTTCCTCCAGCCAGGGCTCCCGCCTCCAGGACCAGCTGGGACCTGGGAGGGCAGAGCTGGGGGACTGTCCCGGCAGGAGGCTGAGGAGCCGGGGCAGGGGAGCCCCAGAGGGAGTGGAGCCCCGGAGAGCGGGACACGGGCCCCTCATGGCAGCGCCCCGCCCCCTATGACCCCGCTGCTGCTGCTGCTGCTTCTGGCCGCCCGGCTGTGGTGTTGGGGGGCAGCCACCCTGCAGCACCTGGTGTCCCCTGCTTGGAGCCTGCCCGGACAAGCCACAAGTGTTGGACAGACAAAACTACACAGGAGCTTTTCAGGGGGCAAGACAAAGATGCCACAATTATTATGAGAACAGTGTGATTTATGACCAATAACTAATATTTTAATCCTTATACACACACATTATACCTAATACCTATACACACACACATCCATCAGATGTTCTGCAGCTGCTGCATAGTTACCAGTCCTGAAGATAGCTTGAGTGTGTGACTTGAGTTTGCAGCTTGGGTTCGTAGCTTGTGGCGGTAACTGGCCAGGAAAGCCGGGCACGAGGACGAGCTGGGTCTCTGTTGGGCCTGCACCGATGTCCTTCCATGTTGGCAACAGAATGTTACCCTCCAAAGTCTCCCATCTCACCTGTCCTTTTTGTAGGCTTTAGTTTGAATCCAGAGTCTATAGGTCTTGCTGTGTCACTGCCTCTGGGTTTGGTGATTGATCACTGGTCAATTGCAGGCGTGACTTTCAGCCCGGGACCTGGCTTTGATCTTCCTTCTATTGGACCTTTTCTTTTTAGGGTGGCCTCTCCTTACTTTGTTAGGGCTCTTGTCTGCATCTTCAGCCGGTGGATTTTGAACTTTATTTCATCAGGACAGGCTGGGGCTGGAGGTTGATTCCATCATCCATACATACCTCAGTCACACATCTAAACTAAACTAATAAGATTAGAGCAGGGTTTGCAAAAATTAAGGTTGGAGGAAGCTATTACAAAATGGAGTGAGCATTTTAAAACGGGGTTTGAATTACAATATGGCAAACAGTGAACAGAAGTTACAATATAGACAAGTGTAGTGAATGGTGAACAGAAGTTACATTGATAAAGTGAACAATTAAAAACAATTTCATTCATCAGTTTTACAGGGGTTGCAGGTCAGGAGTGAGGGTCATCAGTAGAGCTCTCAATCTGGAGGTCAGGACTGGGATAGCAGGGGCTGCGGGTCGGGATTGAGGGTCACCACCAGCGCAGTGACTGGGAAGCTCAGCGAGGAGCCCAGGGGGCTGCGGGTCAGGAGTGAGGGGCACCAGCAAAGCTGCGAGTCTGGAGGTCAGGACTGGGATAGCAGGGGCTGTGGGTCGGGAGTGAGGGGCACCATCAGAGCTGGGGGAAGCCCAGGGGGCTGCGGGTCGGGAGTGAGGGGCACCAGCAAAGCTGTGAGTCTGGAGGTCAGGACTGGGATAGCAGGGGCTGCGGGTCGGGAGTGAGGGGCACCAGCAGAGCTGTGAGTCTGCAGGTCAGGACTGGGATAGCAGGGGCTGCGGGTCGGGAGTGAGGGGCACCAGCAGAGCTGTGAGTCTGGAGGTCAGGACTGGGATAGCAGGGGCTGCGGGTCGGGAGTGAGGGGCACCAGCAGAGCTGTGAGTCTGGAGGTCAGGAATGGGATAGCAGGGGCTGCGGGTTGGTAGTGAGGGGCACCGCTAGAGCTGGGGGGAACCCAGGGGGCTGCGGGTCGGGAGTGAGGGGCACCAGCAGAGCTGTGAGTCTGGAGGTCAGAACTGGGATAGGACGATGGGCAGAGGGTGATTGGTGGATGGGCCCATCTCTCTGGTCCTCCGGGCCAGGGAAGAATGATGGGGTTGGAGTCTTGTTCTTCACATTCATGGTGCGAGTACAGAAGGTGCTGGAGCTCTGACCAGGGAGGGCATTAGGAACCCATTACCCTGCAGGGAAACATTCAACCGCTGATCTATACTCTCAACAGAGAGTGTCATGTATAGCCCAGAGCAGGAACAGTTTTTAATCTGGGGGTTAGTAAACTTTATCTCTGTACAAACACCACAGCTTAGAAACTCCCCACCCCCACTCTGTGTCACCAGAGCACAACAACAACTCTCCTTGGAGCACACACAGCTCCCCAGCTCCCTGCCCGTCAGTCTCTCCAGCGTTGCTCCAATCCCTTAAAGCAGAGTCTCAACCTCAATTTACCTTAGGGCCAGTGCCAGACCTCCAGTCCTCCCAGTGGGCCAATAATGTCACTCATACCGCCCAGAACCCGCCCCCCAAAACTCCACCCTCCACCTGCCTAAGGCTCTGGGAGGGAGTTTGGGTGGGGGGAGGAGGTCTAGGGTGCAGGCCCTGGGCTGGGGATTGGGGTGCAGGCTCTGGGGGGAGTTCGGGTGCAGAAGGGGTGAGAGGTTGGGCTCTGGGAGGGAGTTTCAGTGGGGGAGGGGTTCTGGGGTGCAGGCTCTGGGATGGAGTTTGGGTGCTGGGTGCAGGCTCTGGGCTGGGGCAGGGGGTAGCGGGAACAGGAGGAGGGGTGGGGTTGCAGGCTCTGGGTGGGAGACTGGGGGCAGGCAGGACGGGGCATGTGGGAAGGGGGAGGGGTGCAGGCTGTGGGAGAGAGTTGGGGGCAGGGGTGTGTGTAGGGGGGATCAGGCTCTGGAAAGGAGTTTGGGAGTGGGAAGGGGTATGTGGGGAGGGGGGGAGGGTGCAGGCTCTGGGAGGGAGTCAGGAGTGTGGCGCTTACCTGGGGCTCCAAGGCGGGATGGGCTGGGGGCCTCCGTGTGCCGCTGCCCCCAGACACTGCCCCTGCATCATCTCATTGGCTGCAGGGGTGCTCGGGGCGGGGGCAGCACGTGGAGGCACAGACCCGCCCTGCCCTGCCATGGGGAGGGGCCGGCAGCCACTGGAGCGAGCAGGCAGACGCTGCTCAGCTCCGCTGCACTGATATGGCCCCTGGGGGGGGGAGCGCCTGGGGGCAGCAGGTGGGGCCAAGGGAGTGACCCGGTCCCAAAACTGCTGGAGCCCCACGGGCGAGACCTGGGAACCAGGACTGCCAGCCAGACAAACACCTTTAAGAGGAGGCGTCCCTCTGCCTTTCAAAAACTGATCTTCCTCCTTCAGTTCAGTGACAGCCTGAATTGTTCCTTATCCCGGCAGAGCCAGAGGACTGAAACAGCAACATCAAACCCCTGTGTAGCTCGCAGGAATGGCCATAAACACTCCCTGGTATCTGAGGAGATGTTCAGCTTTGCCCTTGGTCAACTACAAGGCTAAAGGGAAAAGAGGTGGCACCAGATATAAAGAGTGAAACACGACACATCATAGTTATGCCCATGGTGGCTGCAAAATCTTTTGATGTACTTCTTCTTATCAGCAGTGTATTGTTTTCTCTGGAGCCTAGGCCTT
Source organism: Mauremys mutica (assembly GCF_020497125.1). Classification (NCBI taxonomy): domain Eukaryota; kingdom Metazoa; phylum Chordata; order Testudines; family Geoemydidae; genus Mauremys; species Mauremys mutica. Next base: position 111,764 of record NW_025423045.1, on the reverse strand, counting down.
GACCAAGAAATTTGTACCTTGATAAAATAATCAACTGCCCCTGGTGAAGGCAATGGACTTGACACCCACTGGGGTGTCCCTACACAGGTACAAGTACTAACAACAGTGGCTGCCTTTTAGCCATAGATTTTAATCAGGGCAATAAATTGAAACAAACCCCTGTTAAATCATTTCCCAGCCCGAGTCCTTCACCCACATTCCCTAGAGCATTGGGCCACCATGTGGATGTTTCATTTCCGACCTCAGGTTCACACAGAGACAAAATTTCCTTTGCACAGATCCATGAACAGCAAAATCTTCCTGTGTCTCTGGTCTGAGCCAGGGCATTCGATTCCAGTGAACCCTTCTCTCCTGCAATGGCGATGGTCAGACAAAGGGGACGTGGCACCTGCATCCCTGCCAGGGAGATATTGGCTCGGCTCTTTCTTTCTGCTGCTGTTGTTAGTCCATTAAACATCAAGGGTGGAATGCAAGGCTGAGTTCATGCACCAGCCCTCAGTGCCCCCGAGAAATCCTGCTGCCTGCTATTGGAACGATGTGCTGGAGATTCGACTAGGAAAGGGACTGTCTGAATTGTCAGAGTGGGGAATGAACAACAATCTACAGCAATGTCGTTCACACAAACACACTCTCATCCTGCTCCAGCTGGAAGGGAAATGGGCAGGAATTCTCGCTGTTCAGCCAAGGACACACTTACACTAATGCAGCCATGAGTGTGCTGGGGGAGCTGGTCTGAGCAAACAATTTGAAGTGACAATTCAGTGAGAACAGAATCCTCATGTAGTGAAATGCATGTACACCAAGTAGTTGTGGCCGAGTGGTTAAGGCGGTGGACTAGAAATCCATTGGGGTCTCCCTGCGCAGGTTTGAATCCTGCCAACTACGCGAGCACTGTGCTATTGTTATTATTGTAGTCTTAGTACCTGAGCATCCACAGTGCGAACTGGAGCTAAACCTAGTTTCACTCTGTCTACACTTAAAAGGCTTCTGTGGCACTGCTATAGCACTTTGGAATAGACAGTGACTGGAGGGATTTTCCCATCCCTGTAATAGCTACATGGACAGAACAATTTTTCCTTTTATTTAGCACTATCTAACCAGGGCTTAGGTCACCTTAACTCTATGGGTATGGGGGGGTGGGTTTTGCACACGCTGAGAGATGTCGCTCTGCCAGTTCAGTGCCCAGCGTACACCAGCCCTTAGATCCCTCTTGGTATTTCAGTGCAGGCACTGACCTGTGAGAGGAAAACTTCAGCTCACAAATACACAGACTGAATTCCCCACATTTAATCTCGCTGCACTTTCCAGAAAGTCACAAAATTCAATTCATTCTTGCTAGGACAGAGAAAAAATAAGTGACACCAAGTTTCTGGCTTGGTTAAATAAAATTAAGTGTTTAATTAATATAGTAAAAATATGTCCTGATTCCTCTAACTAACACCATAGCGTGAAATAGGAACAGAGACAAATCTTGTCATTGATGACTAATTTCGCAAATGATCTTCCCATTATTAATTTCCATGCTGCCCCCATTGGAGGTCTGGGCACTTCCAGTGTCATTGCTCTGCGTTCTCCTTCCCCTTAGAATTGTTCTCGGACATTCGCTTTCCTCTGCAGCATGGGGCAAGGGGTCACTTGCTGGAGGATTCCCTGAGGTCTTTAAGCCACGATTTGAGGCCTTCAATAACTCAGACATAGGTTAGGGGTTTGTTACAGGAGTGGGTGGGTGAGATTCTGTGGCCTGCATTGTGCAGGAGGTCAGACTAGATGATCATAATGGTCCCTTCTGACCTTAAGTCTATGAATCTATGAATCTATTCCCAAATTTGGAAAATTGTGCAGTTCAGAATATGAATAGTGACCCTGTCTCCTTCCTGCACCTGCTCTACATTGCTCCACAGCAGCTTCTCCACCTGCAGAGTCACCCCAGCACGGCAGTGCAGCCGCCCAGGGTTCAGCAGGGGCCCCTGGCAAGGACAGTGGGTGCAGCTAACAGCCCGGTGTGCCTGGCAGTGAGGCAGCTGTAAAAAAGCAACACCCCCTCCCAGAAGTACAGAGACTGAATTCCCCAACTTTAACATCATGACCCCCTGTAGAAAGCCACACGTGTCAGTTGTATTTTCACAGGGAGATGCAAAAATCAAGTGACACCAATTTTTAAGTTGAGTAAATAAAGTTGAGGAGATAGTTATTAACCTCACAAAAATACACTAAAGATCCCTCAACATAACACCTGAAGGTGAACTATGAACAGAGACAAACCTTGTCAGCAAAGGCTCATTTCCCAAACGATCCTCAAAATGTTACTAATTCCCACACCTCCTCCACAGGAGCTCTGTGCAGTGTAACTGTTCTGTAGGCAGCTTCCCATTCAATGCTGTTGTGGGACATTCCCAGGCCTGGACATGTACGAACGATAGAATTTAAAGAGCAAACCTGGCTCCCCGCACCAGGCGGGATTTGAGTGTTTTGTCCCTGTCACTTAGTCTTTGTCAATAGTACAGATGCCAGGGGCAGGACTCCAGGCTCTGCTTGAGGGATCCTGGCACAGGGGCTGGGGGGAGAAAGGATTGTAGATTCTCACCTGTGCTCTGGAGAGGAGGTAATAAGTGAAGGGGGCATTTTTGACTCTTCCCCTCCTCAGTGTCCCAGGGCTGGAATTCTACATTCCACAGGGGCAAATGAGGGGGTGATGCCACTTGGTTAATCATCATCAAGGGTCTACAACCTATCCTGAAGGACGATCCCTCACTCTCACAGATCTTGGGAGACAGGCCAGTCCTTGCTTACAGACAGCCCCACAGCCTGAAGCAAATACTTACCAGCGACCGCACAACAAAAACACTAACCCAGGAACCTATCTATGTTACAAAGCCCGTTGCCAACTCTGTCCACATATCTATTCAGGGGACACCATCATAGGACCTAATCACATCAGCCACACTATCAGAGGCTCATTCACCTGCACATCTACCAATGTGATATATGCTATTATGTACCAGCAATGTCCCTCTGCCATGTACATTGGCCAAACCAGACAGTCTCTACGTAAAATAATAAATGGACACAAATCACATGTCAAGAATTATAACATTCAAAAGCCAGTTGGAGAACACATCAATCTCCCTGGTCACTCGATGATAGACCTAAAAGTCGCAATATTACAACAAATAACCTTCAAAACCAGACTCCAATGAGAGACTGCTGAATTGGAATTAATTTGCAAAGTGGACACCATTAAATTAGGCTTGAATAAAGACTGGGAGTGGATGGGTCATTAGACAAAGTCAAACTATTTCCCCATGTTTATTTGTCCCCCTACTGTTACTCACACCTTCCTGTCAACTGTTGGAAATCGGCCGTCCCGATAATCACTACAAAAGGTTTTTCCTCCTGCTGATAATAGCCCACCTTAACTGCTCACTCTCGTTATAGTGTGTATGGCAACACCCATTTTTTCATGTTCTCTGTGTATATCTATATCTATATCTTCCTGCTGTATTTTCCACTGCATGCATCCGATGAAGTGGGTTTTAGCCCACGAAAGCTTATGCTCAAATAAATTTGTTAGTCTCTAAGGTGCCACAAGAACTCGTCTTTCTTTTTGCAGATAAATGAATGGAGGTTAAGTCCATGAATGGCTATTAGCCAGGATGGGTAAGGAATGATGTCCCTAGCCTCTGTTTGTCAGAGGGTGGAGATGGATGGCAGGAGAGAGATCACTTGATCATTACCTGTTAGGTTCAGTCCCTCTGGGGCACCTGGCATTGGCCACTGTAGGTAGATATACCTACGGGGTTGGATGGACCTTTGGTCTGACCCAGTATGGCCATTCCTATGAAGGGAAGGGCAGAGCCTTGCAACAGAGTTTCTGTAGTGTAGTGGTTATCATGTTTACCTAACCTGCAAAAGATCCCTGGTTCAAAACCAGGCAGAAACATGAGGGCTTAATTTTCCCAGCTTCTCCTGCCCTGTCCCTGCTGTTGTAGGAGCAGCAGTGATTTCTATGCTCAGAAGGTCTGTTATACTTCCCCTGCTCCCACTTTTGTCTCCTCTCCCTCTCTGAATGCCTGTGAAGTGGCTTTTCCCCTCCCGCTCCCCCCTGGAATGCTCCTGGGATGAATGGGCTGGTTGAAGAGCAGAAGAGCTTCCAGGTAGACAAGGTGTCTGGGACGCTAATTAGGCAGCGATCACACATCCAGAGCATGGACACTGCCCAAGGTGGAGTGTGACCAGCCAGATGCAGCCAAGTCATCTCTAGTCACAGGCCATGAGGTGCAGGCCCTTAAAAGGGGAAGGGGCCATGTGCTCAGGAGAGCACTCACAAGCTTGTACCTCCAGTGAATGCCCTTTGCCCGGACCGCCTGGCCAGTGGTTCTCTGCGTTGTATTTCATTGTGCCTCAGGAAGACTTACCTTCATCACACCGTTCATAGCTGCGCTGTGGGACACTTACCTTGCAGAATCCTGACATCTCCAGTGCCGTGCCTGTCCTGGGAGCGTGAGTATGCGAGTGCGAGTGTGACCCCCCCCCCCCAGCTTATTTTGAGCTTAGCTGTCAGTATAATAAATGTGCTGCTTTCTGCCAAACTCTGGTGGGTCATTAGTCCTCCCTACGCTTACTAGCTGGCCCAATTTTGGGTAACACCTGCGATAACTCCAACCCCTGCATGGCAGAGGGAGGTGAAATGAGCTGGGAAAAAGCCTTGGCATCAGCAGGGGAAAGCTAGAGGATCTGGGCCAGGCACCTTTTGAAGCCTTGTGGCTTGGTCTCCTCTGCCCTGGCAGGTTGGCCTATGGAGGCCGGCTCTTCCTGCTGCCTCCTCTGGGTGACTTGCCAAAGGAGGGAGTGAGGCGGGAATGGGGCAAAAGAGGAAAGTCGAGCTGAGGAAGGCAGGGCAGAAGCTAAGCGCCTCAGTGCGGCTAAGTGGGGTTAGTAGAGCGTCACCAGTCGTTCTGCAAAGCCTGGGGAGGTGCGGTTGGCTGCTGGGAGGCAGAATCCTGTGCCTGCCTCTTGGCTTCCCAGGGATGGCTACTTGCAGCCCAGGAGAAGAAGGACGGTTCTGGTGAAAGGAAGACAAGCAAAGCTCTGGCAGGAAATTTGGGTGCGGGGTGCGGGCTCTGTGCTGGGGGAGGGGTTTGGGGTGCAGGAGGGGTGGCGCTTACCCCGGGCACTGCAGCTCCCAAAGTGACCTGTACACAAAACCCTGCGGCAGCAACTGCTAGGTGAGCAGGGCCAGGGGGTCTCTGTGCACCGCTGCCTGCAGGCACTGCCCCCAGAGCTCCCATTGGCCAGGATCTGCAGCCAATGGGAGCCACGGAGTTGGTACTCGGGGCAGGGGCAGTGCATGGAGACACTACCCTTGCGCCAGGGGATGCTGGGACATGCCAGATACTTCTGGGAGCGGCACGGAGGGACGGAGGCAGAGTGGGCAGGGTGCCACCTTAGTGCTGCTGGCACATCTCTGTACACCCATTGGGGGGAGGGGAGCAGAGGGCCTCCATGTGCTGCCTGGGGTAGGGGCAGTGCACAGAGCTGCCTCCCCTCCCACCAGTACTGGATTTACCATGGCACAACTGGTGCCATGGCGCTGGGCCCATGGTCCAGAGGGTGCCCAGCCTGCTCTTCTCCGCCCCCTGATCTCTTCTGTGGGGGCAGAAGCTTGATGCAGCCTCTGCCGGCAGCCAGGCTCCCCTCCCCCGGGTCTATTACAGGAGTGGGTGGGTGGGGTGTTTTCGCCTGCAAGGTGCAGCAGGTCGGACTAGATGATCACACTGGTCCCTTCTGACCTTAAAGGCTCTGAGTCTAAAAGGGAAGTAAAGGGAAAAAAATTAAAAATCAATAAGACGTAATACCAGGATGACTCCACAACAGCTCACTGTATAGTCCTGCCCCTTTCTTTCTCCTCTGTGTGTTTAATGACCTGCTGGGACTTGGGACATTGATTCTCTCATTCCCTTGCTAAACTGATACAATATGACTGAAATTGAACCAATTCCCAACAGAGAAAACGCCACAGCCTTGCATTGGCTGGGAATCAAACCCAGATTAACTGTTTGGAAGGCAGCTATGCGCACCACTATACCACCAATGCCTCTGGGGAAAGTAGCTTTCCTATGTGCCACTTATGCTTGTCAAGTGACTCAACCTCCCCCTCGAAGCTGAGGAGCTGACCGGAGAGGCTGGAGGCAGCCTGTCAGCTGGAAGCAAAGGCAGGTCCCCAGAGTGACTGACAGATGGGGACATGGGCTCTACATCCCAGCCTGAGGTTGCTCCAATCCCATCTCTGCCCTCGGAGAAGGGAAATTAAAATCAATGACCATAATGGCAGATTTTACCCCAGAAGGAAGGAGACAGCTCCTTTGAAAGCACATTTTGGGTTGGTTCCTGCTACGGACACATGGCTTTGTTGCGGATGATGCCAATCCTTGGGGCTCTGCCCGGAGAAGGAACCATTCAGTCTGTCACTCAAGTGAAGAAGGGAGATGATTTTTTTGACAGGGACGGCTGCCTCGTCTTACGGGTGTTGGTCTGTCACCTTCTAATCTAGTGGGTGCTTGGTACATGCAGGCAGCCCCCGCTCCGGGGTCTCTCCCAAGGAAATAAAGTTTCTACACAAAATCCCAAAGCCTTTCACCGAAAGGAGGGAAAGGAAATGGCCACAAGATGGAGCGAGGACATAAGGAATGTAACACAACCCCGTTCTTAGGGGTAAGCCGTTATTTTTTGTAAAGAGCCAAAATTTTTGGTCAGGGTCTAGTCAAGGTCCAGACTGCAGTGTAAATAATAATAAAAAATAACAATGATGATAATAAGTAAATAAAAAGATTTTGGGGTCCATTCCAAAGCGATTTGGCCCACTGTCTGCCTATTGATTACCCCGCATTGACTCTGAGAGGTGATTTATCTCCACTCTCTTGGATTTGAAGAGCTGGTTAGTTTTCCCCTTGGTATACCACCAGGCTGAACATGCCATGCTATCGATGGTGACACTAGGATTATATCATATTATAAAAAATAAAGATGTGGTCTGAACGTGAGTGTTCTGTAACGAGAGGCTGGTTCCCCCAGTTCAGTTCCGAATGCTCTGCTAGAAATGCCCCTGGGACCCCGGCACTCCCCAGCAGGAGTGAAAGGAGAAACCCCCAGCTCTGCACGGAGCTCCAGGCTGATTCATCAGAGGTGGGGGGAACTGACTTTTTTGCTGCTGAGCAGGGAGCCAGGGCAGTTCTCTGGGAATCAGGGTGCCCAGCCTGACCCAGCTGCTTCATTGCCCCTGGGGCCCTGCAGGCTTTGACTGTCCCTGAGGCCAGGCAGCTGTTCAAGGAGCTTTCCTGGTGTTGCTGGCAGGGCAGGAACATCCCACTCTGAGGGCCTGAGTTCAGCCATCAGGAAAGGCAGCAGCTTTGCTCCCTCCTTCTAGACAGAGCTCCAAGACCGTGGTTCTCAGCCAGGGGTCCGGAGCCCCCTGGGGGGCAGCGAGCTGGTTTCGGGGTGGGAGAAATATACCAGAAAGCAGGGCTGGTGTTAGACTCACTGGGGTTCAGGTCAGAAATCTGAGCTCTTCCACCTGGGACTGAAGCCAAAGCAACTTAACTTCATGGGAGCCCCCATGTTGTGGGGCCCTGTACAATTGCTCTGCTGGCCACCTCCTAACGACAGCTCTGGCTTTTAATCTACTGGACATGCAGAAAAACAGTTGCTGTGGCACAGGTGGGCTGTAGAGTTTGTATACCATGTTGAGTGGGTGCCTTAGAAAGAAAAAGGTTGGGAACCCCTGCTCCAGGGAATCCCAGTCACACCTTGATAGAATAGAAAGACCAGCACAAAAAATAGAGATGAACAATCAGATACTAAAATGACAATGGTTGGAACTCTCCCTTTCTCTCAGTCTTTGGATTGATGGGCACTAAGGGCTGTAGCTACAGTTGAGGAACCAGGCGATCGGACAGCTGGCTCAGCCCTCCATACGAGTAACTTTCTCACACATAGGGAGATGGGTCAAAATTGGAATTGATGTCACGACTCGCTTCCCAGAGGGGATCAATCTGTCTAAGGCTGTGTCTACACTTCAAACACTGGAAATATTCTTCTGATAACCTAACACTGTCTACACTGGGGCTCAGAGCACATTAACTACTTCTCTCAGTGGAGAGGACTTTTCATACCCCTGAGAACTGTGGCCATGTCAACATAGCTTTTCAGCACAGACCAGCCTTTAGATGTGACCAGAAAGGCAATGGACTTCAGCTTTTTCCTTCATACTGATGGTTGATGATTGCAGCTTTCTACCTATGACAGACGTCAGGCCTTTCCTTTGCAAATTAGAGAAGTGGGCAAGTCAGTGACCCTTACAGTCTAAGTGGGTAAGAACTTAGACAATTTATCTCTTTGAGTAGCTTTCATTTTAATAGAGTGACTTTGAAACTAAGCAAAATAAGTTCTATCTGAAAACACAAAAAATTAAAATCGATACTGGGCCAATTTTCTCTTACACACTCTTTCTCTCACACATTCTTCCACCTCAACCATTGGAGTGAGGTTTTCTACCAGAACTCCTTACACTACAAGGAGTAAATTAAATCAAATTAACTTTTCAAGATTAGCCATCATTTCCTGTACGACTAACGAAACAAAAAACAAGACAACTTTCAGTTTTCCAAAATAATTCAGATTATCACACAGTTAGTTTCTTACTCTTTAACCAATAACTTCACCTATAATTTCATTTTAATAGGTAACAAGAACATATTAAATGATCACAAATTCTTGTCATACATGTTAGTTTTCTTTTAATGCCCATTGCCAACAACTGAACCTTGGCTCAAGTTGTGGTTTGTCCCAACCACTTCTGTGAGTTCATATATCTCAGGATCTTCTGCCATATGTGTTGGAGGAAGGGGTCTCCTATGTGGGAATGTTTGCATCATGAGGAAAAAGTACCTCTTTTCACACTTTTTAATCTTTCAAAGTAGGAGAAGCTAGAGGAGAAATGATGTAAATGCATAAAACACAAGGTAAAACTGTCTGATCTACACTAAAGACATTTATCAGTAAAAGTATATTGCGCAGCTGTGTGAAAAATCCACACAGCTGAGCAACGTAGCTACACAGCCCTAACCCCCAGTATAGATAGCGCTACATCAGCAGGAGAGCTTCTCCTGCCAACATAGCTGCTGCCGCTCGCAGAACCTGGACTAATCAAGTTTGACTGCAGAAATCTCTCCCACTGGCTTAGAGAGCCTGTAATAGCAGTGCTACAGCAGCACAGCTACATTGGTGCAGCTGTGCCAAGATCAGCTTTATTGTGTAGCCACAGGATCAGACACAAAAGCATGGAATCAGGACTCAACATGTGTGTATCCAGAAGTCTGAAATTGGAGCCTGATACATTCATTGCCTCATTGGTTATCATTTTTACAGCCTGAAAGTCCTTGTTACTCAATCAGGCAGCCAGTTTGGGATCCACAGGGAAGGAACGTCCTAGGAAGCACTCTCTCTTTGGATCCAAATGGTGAAGGATGATTGTTCTCAATCTAACCCTGGTATCCTCTGGAACTGTCATCAGTGACACAGAACTAGGAAGTGGAGTGGTAGAAACAATTTTCCTTGGGTCATTGGCCACCATAGCTTCCTTTACTGGGGCAGAAACCAAGAACTGGGTGTGGACTCTTTCCAAATCCTTGGCCTTGGTTAGGGTAAATTTACACTTCTCTGAAGTGGAATCCTTTAAAAAACCACTCAAAATCTCAGCAGTGTTAGTGAGGAATGGCTTCCCAGAACATGCCCAGCTTTTCTTTAATTTGGTGGCACAGGTCCAGGCAAGGAACTGGATACAGGCCTGGATCAGAATCTCTGTTAGTTACCAGAGCTGGAGTTTCTATTGAAAAATAATTTTTTTTCTGCAGCTATTAGATTTACAAAACACACATTTTTAGCATCCAGAAAGGATAAATTCAACAAAAAACCTACTTCTATTTCCTCAACATCTGTGTCATGAAGGGCATCTCCCATAACATAGGATTGGCTAAGAGAGATCTTCTGTGGGGCCTGGGTTATAAATGCTTTGGAAACCAAACACATGGGCATTGTGCCTAGTTCAAAATCACTTACCATGGAATTCTCTCCCCAGATCATATGAGACAATATTGACTTAAACAACTGAACTACACTGTGATCATATGCACTTCCTTCAGTTAGTTCAGGTGCTGCTGTTGTACATCATTTCCGAGTGGAAATTTTAAATCACTGCTGTTTGTTGGTTAGCATGTCCAGTAAATTGGAGAGTTCTCTCCTGTTGACAGAACTGCACTTGAACTTTCTCCATGTCATCATGCAGGGATGGGGAAAAAGCAAACCTGAAGTGAGAAATGACGACTTTAGCAAATGGTCATTTGTGTTAAATTCTCCAATAAAGCTCAGCTACATCCTATCAAACTGAACTAATATCTAATTGGGTGACCAAACAGCCTCCAGGAAAGACAGAAACCCACATCACAGAGAGCTAGAATACATGGCAATGAAAGTGTGAAGTGAAATTCCAGAGCAGGTTACATGTGATTATTCAGAATCAGGACAAGAGATTCTCCCATCACATTCTCCTCTGATCCATTCAAACATACTTCACTCAGCACTGTCTCAATAGCCAGTTATGTTATTTACAAATTTTTTAGTATCCGAGCATTGCCATAATGGGGGACAAAACCACTCACCTTGCCAGAAGTGGCTTTACCAATAGATGGAACCTGCGATTTAAACTCCCAATGAGCACACTGTGTTTGGGATCCATTTGAATTCCCCTTCCAGGTCTTTGACACTTTCATCTCCAGTCATAGCAACTCTGATATACGATTAAAGAAGTCAAAGCATCATCTCCAAGCACAGACAGCTGAGAACTCGTCCTCACAGGACACTTTGAGAAGTGGATGGAAAGAATGTGATGAAGATAACCTCTGCATGGCTCAGACAAAAGGTAACAGTTCTGCAGTGATGGGGAAGGAGGGAATCTCTGAGTTTCCCCATCTCCTTCCAGTGTCACAGAGGCTGAAATTACACTTTTTTTCCTGCCCTTGCTCCTCTTCATTTAACTATAATTTGAAAAATTCCCATTATATCTGCTCTTCAGCACAACCCAGAGCAACGCAGAACAAGAGGCAATGATACAATCTGTATCACTGGTGACTAACAATAACTTTGCAATAGGAGGAATGGTATAAATGTGATGCTCCCTGGTTCCTGATAGGAAGGGCACACTTGAATTACTCATGGGATAATGGAGTTGATAGAAAGGACAAATGGGTCCACCTCAAAACAGGGCAAACTGCAAAAGGCAAAAATGGGCCACTCATCTGGTCAAACTGAGGGATAACCATGCTGCAAACAGTTCAAACAGCTTTAAACGTTACTATGTGGGAATCAGGAAAATTATAAAAGAAAAAAAAGTATTGATAGCCCTAGAGGTGTTTATGTTGTTGATCTCCCTTGCAGATTCTCTGATGACTAACATGGGCTAAGTGCCCACAGAAGGTTTTTCCACACTCACTGCATTTATAGGGTCTCCCACCGGTGTGGATTTTCTGATGTTCAGAAAGGCCTGAGCTGTGACTGAAGGTTTTCCCACACTCACTGCATTCATAGGGCCTCTCCCCTGTGTGGATTCGCTGATGCCTAATAAGGTGTGAACTGCGACTGAAAGTTTTTCCACACTCACTGCATTCATAGGGCCGCTCTCCTGTGTGGATTCTCTGATGCCTAATAAGGACTGAGCTGTGCCTGAATTTTTCCCCACACTCACTGCATTCATAGGGCCTCTCCCCTGTGTGGATTCTCTGATGTTGAGAAAGGGCTGAGCTGTCAGTGAAGCATTTTCTACACTCGCTGCATTCATAGGGCCTCTCCCCTGTGTGGATTCTCTGATGCCCAGTAAGGCCTGATCTGCTAGTGAAACTTTTCCCACACTCACTGCATTCGTAGGGCCTCTCCCGTGTGGATTCTCTGATGTTGATAAAGGCCTGATCTGCTAGTGAAGCTTTTCCCACACTCACTGCATTCATAGGACCTCTTCCCTGTGTGGATTCTCCGATGCCTAATAAGGTGTGAACTGCGACTGAAGGTTTTCCCGCAGTCACTGCATTCATAGGGCCGCTCTCCTGTGTGGATTCCCTGATGCCTAATAAGGACTGAGCTGTGCCTGAATTTTTCCCCACACTCTCTGCATTCATGGGGCCTCTCCCCTGTGTGGATTCTTTGATGCCTAATAAGATGCGAACTGCGACTGAAGGTTTTTCCACACTCACTGCATTCATAGGGCCTCTTCCCTGTGTGGATTCTGTGATGCTTTAGAAGGATGGAGTAATCACATACGTTTTTCCCAAACTCACTGCATGTATTTTTTCTCTTTTCGCTCAGGATTTCCTGTTGTGTTGTGGTTTCCTTGAGGTCTTTCTGAGTTTCCTGACAGGAAATACATTTACCCACTTTCTCCCCTGGCTGGTTTCCCTGCTCTCCTTCTGGTCTGTGCTGAATGTCACGGGATTTTTCCTGCTTATGACTCCAGGACACATTCCTTTTCGATCTTTGCGATAATGCTCTGTGTTTAGCCACTTGCTCAACATTTTCCTGCTGAGAATTCTCCTCCTCTTTCTCACAAACCCTTGCGTCACCTGCTGTGATACAGACAGAAACCTCAAACAGGGATGGAAAGGGGAAGGCCAAACCAATACAAGTACTGGAGAGACGTCAAATAAAAACAAGAACTGAACTCCCCCAAGTTCTTCCCCCAAATAGGAGAGAGGAGGGGATCAATTCAGGCTTCACATCCCATCCAAATTCATGGGGGAAGGGAGGAAGCTACTGTCTGGTGTCTGCTAGTGTCTACAGGAAGCCATGAGCTATATTTACCCTAAGGATACGACCCCTGCTAGGGACAATATTGAACTGAGAGACCTTCCAAGGGCTTTGTAGGGCATCCCAGATGTTTCCTTCAGGCACTTACAGATTCTGAGTTGGTTTAATGTTTCCTCACCTGTGCAGGGAGCTCTCAGGATCTCTCTTTCCTCTGAACCCTGGAGGTCTGGGACCCATGGCTCTTCCCCTTGTTCCAGCTGGGAGATCACATCAGGTTGGGAAACTGGAAACCCTGCTCAGATGAAAGAAAACAAAGGAGTTCAGTTGATTTCATAAGACTGTCATAAAATACATTCTATTAATTTAACTTCAGTGCTTAGTGTGACGGGTGTGCCTGGGGCAGTCCACACTGAAAATGCCAGGGTCAGGGCAGGATGAAAAAGGGAGGACAGATGCTCCTAAAACTGGTGGTTAACACTGAAGTTAAACTCACCAACCAGTCACAAACTGTGCTTCTGATCCCACACACGGGTTATCGAGAAGCTGAAAAAAGAAATCACACGGCCCCCTTTATTGCATTCCAGTTATCTGACTCCCAATCAGCACCTAGGTCCGGTACAGTGAGAGGTTATTTAAAAACTCTGCTCACATACAAAATGTTTTTCTGACCCCTAGGGTCAGCCACATTACAAGATCACTATAGGTTTGGATCTTACCCAAAAGACCACACTGCCAGCCAATCCTTTAGCATGGAAAGACAAGACACGACACAAAAAAAGTTGTTAAATGGGAAAGCAGTGAGATGCATTCAGAAATCTATATATCAGGTTCTTAGCAGTATTGGTGAGTTGCCGGTGTGAAAGTCCGTCTGGAACACATCCACAGGTTGGATGGGTCATTCAGTCCTTTGTTCAAGGCTTCAGTTTGTAGAGAAGTTGCTCCAGAGGCAGGAAGAGGGATTGAAGACAAAATGGAGATGATGCAGCTGCCCTTTATATTCCTTTTGCCATGTGGCTTGTACTTCCTGTGTCCCAAACACAAGCTTCACAGCACATGGCATGGAAAAGCCTCGGAAGTCTCAGCACACAGACATACCCCTGCAGGTCTTGCTGACTCAATAGGTTTATACCCTTGATCGGGGTGGGCAAACTACGGCCCACGGGCCACATCCAGCCCACAGAACCGTCCTGCCCGGTCCCTGAGCTCCTGGCTGGGGAGGCTAGCCCCTCCCCTGCAGCCACGCCACCGTGTGGGCAGAGCTGCTGCGGGGCGGGGCTGTGCGCTCCTGCAGGGCAGTGTGTCTGGCTCTGCGTGGTCCACGTGGCTGCCAGACACGCTGCTCTGAGCGGCATGGTAAGGAGGTGGGGGCGTTGGATAAGGGGCAGGGAGTCCCGGGGGGCAGTCAGGGGACGGTTGGATGGGGCGGAGGTTCTGGGAGGATGGGGGTTGGATAGGTGTGGGAGTCCCAGGGGTCTGTCAGTGGGCAGGGGGGTGGATAGAGGTCAGGGCAGTCAGGGGACAGGTAGCAGCGGGGTTTGGTAGGGGGTGGAGTCCTGGGAGGGCAGTTAGGGAGGGGGGTCTCTGGAGGGGGCGCTTACGGGACAAGGAACAGGGGGGGTTGGATTGCTCGGGGATTCTGAGGGGGCAGACAGGGGGCAGCAAGTGGGAGGGGGCGGATAGGGGGTGGGGCCAGGGTGTTTGGGGACCCCAATGTGGCTCTCGGGCTAAAAAGTTTGCCCACCCCTGCCCTTGATCCTTTCCATGGTCTCACTGTACAGCTGATGCCAATATGTCTCACCCAGAAACACTGCACAAGTCTGGAAATACAGATCTAGTCTACAAATCTATAACTCACAATACAAAGCTGATACAAACATAGAAACAAAATTCTCATACTTGGAAAAGCATAACATTTTCACTGACACCTGTCATGGCATATCTAGCACGAGTCATTTCAATTGTATCAAATTGGTATTGATAATAAAAAAAATAACATATAATGTCTCACAATTCCATACAGTGTCACACTTGGTAAAGCAGTGAATTCCCATGACCAGCTCCCCCGGTCCTTGAAGATGATGAACACTGTGCTTATGATGTATTGAAATACCCACATATCTGCTGGGAACACACACAGACAGACACTGTGTCAGTCTGTACCCCTATGTTCACTCTTCTAGAAAATTATGATCAATTTTGTACACAGAATGGCATTTTGAAAACACATAATCTACTGAATATTATCCTGTTAAAATGTGTAACACTGTATGTAAAGTTATGAGATTTTACTGTATGATATTACTGAAAAAGTTACAATGCTCGGGAAGATCAGTTTCTCGGAGACAGCAAGGCAAACAGCTGGACAAATAGCCACTCTGCGGCAGGGGGAAGGTGTGAAGAAGACATTTACATTCCATCGCAAGGACCACTTGAAGCTCATATCTACGAGAGCCTGTCACCATGACTCAGCTGAGAACTGGATTTGTTTCTAGTACAAAGGACTGAATTGTAAAGAGATGTGAGGAAAATGCATGAGACTCTCTCTCTCCCCTTTCCCTCTGCTCATGACAACTTCTGAAGACCTGAACTTGGGCAGCAGGGGCGGGTTAGGGGAGTCCTGGCTGAAAGGAAAACCAGCCTGTCTCAGCAGATGGTGAGAGAACATTTGCTTTCAATCCATTTCAGCTTGTTAACTTAGCCCTGGTCTACACACAGCCCCTGGTTCGAACTAGGGTACACGAATTCAGCTACGTGAATAACATAGCTGAATTCGAACTACCCTAGTTCGAATGACTTACCGTCCAGACGCCGCGGAAGTGAACTCCGCGGCTCCAAGGTCGACTCCGGCAACTCCTCCTGCCGCGGTGGAGTACCGGAGTCGACCGCGGCACTTCCGGAGTTCGAACTATCGCGTCTAGATCAGACGCGATAGTTCGAACTCCGAGAAGTCGAACTCGCCGCGTCGACCCGGTGGGTAAGTATAGACGTGGCCTTAGATCGGGGTGGGCAAACTTTTTGGCCAGAGGGCCACATCGGGGTTGCAAAATTGTATGGAGGGCCGGGTAGGGAAGGCTATGCCTCCCCAAACAGCCTGGTCGCGCCCCCTATCTGACCCCACCCACTTCCCGCCCTGACTGCCCCCCTCAGAACTGCTGACTCATCCAACCCCCCCTGCTCCTTGTCCCCTGACCTCCCCCTCCAGAGACCCCCACCACCACTAACCCCCCCCCAGAACCCTCTTGGGATCCCACCCCCTATCTAAGCCCCCCGATCGTTGTCCCCTAACCGCCTTCTCCCAAGACCCCCTACCCTGCCTCCCCCAGAACCCCACCCAACCCCTCCTGCTCCCTGTCCCCTGACTGCCCCAACCCATATCCCCCCCCCGCCCCCTGACAGACCCCGGGACTCCCACGCCTATCCAACTCCCCCATTCCCCATCCCCTGACCACCTGCCCCCTGCTCCCTGTCCCCTGACTGCCCCCCAGGACTCTCTGCCTCTTATCCAACCCCCTGGCCCTGACCCCTTACCACAGCCACGCGGCTCGCCGGTGCTAGACACGAGGTCCCTCAGGAGCGCGCAGACCGGCCCCCTTACCATGCCACTCAGAGCAGTAGGAGCTTGCAGCCCCACCGCTGCAGCACTGCCCAGGAGCCATGGGGCAAAGCGCTGGCAGCGCGGCATGTTGAGGCTGCAGGGGGACAGCGGGGGCGAGGGGACAGCAGGGGAGAGGAGGGGAGGGGAGGGGGGATCCTCCCCGGCCAGGAGCTCAGGGGCCGGGCAGGCTGGGCCCGTGGGTCGGATGTGGCCTGTGGGCCGTAGTTTGCCCACCTCTGACTTACATGTTTTATCTTGCATTTCTTTTGTAAACAATTCTGACTTTTATGACTTGTTACCTGTAGTCACTTAAAATCTTTTTTCTTTGGTAATTAACAATCTTCTTTTATTGTTTTATCCAACTAGCGTGTTTGGATTAAAGTGTATTGGAAACTGCTTTTGGGATGTAGCGGGGTGGACGTCCGCTCCTACCCTGAAGGGTTAAAAACAGCCCTGGGAGGGGGCTGTGGCTGGAGAAAGCAGCTTTTAGGCTGGGCTGCTTGGGGGAAGTGGCTGCAGCTGGGGCCACGCCCCAAACAGACTCAGCTGCCCTATAAAGGCAGAGAAGCCAGGGGCAGATAGAGTCTCTCTCTGTTTGTAGAGGGAGATGGGCCCGGCCATAGGCGACAGGTTTGTATAATATTTGGTGGGGCCCAAAATGGTGGTGCTCCCCGCTCCCGCCCTGTAAGCCGATATAAAATGAAGCTACAACGCCTCAGTGCCACAAGATTACAAGGGTCAATTAAAAGTGGAAAGTCAGAAGCAGCACTTGCCTACTTCAATATACAGTATTATATTTTGTTGCACCTGTTGTGATGAAGTGGGAATGTTCTTAATATTTTCTCTGAATACTGTGTGGGTGCCTCAGTTTCCCCTGCAAGATGCCAACTGAAGGTGTTGGGGACAAAGAGATCAGGTGGCCTCCTTGTCCGGAAGAGACACAGAGGCCAGAGGAGGGAGTGTCATTTTGGAGCTGGCTGGGGAAATGGGGAGAGACCCAGAACTTGGTTCTGGGCTCCCCACCCCCCAAGATGGACCTGACAGAGGGGTTCTGTTTTCTGTACCAACAAGCTCTGTTTAAACTGTGTTCCCGTCATCTAATAAACCTTCTGTTTTACAGTCTGGCTGAGAGTCACATCTGACTGCAGAGTTGGGGTGCAGGGACCTCTGGCTGCCCCAGGACCTGCCTGGGCAGACTCACTGCGGAAAGCGCACGGTGTGGAAGGGCTGAATGCTCCGAGGTCAGACCCAGGAAGGTGTAAGCTTCTTGCCCTGGAGACAGTACGCTCCGAGAGAGGAGGCTCCCCCAGAGTCCTGACTGGCTTTGTACGGAGTTGTTCCAAAGCATCCCAGCATCCCCTTCCACCCCATGCACTTCCCAGAAGTCCACACAGGCACTGACACTCCCTCCTCTGGCCTTTGTCTCTTTTCCAGGCATTAGGAGGCCACCTGATCTCTTTGTTCTCCAACACCTTCAGTTGGCACCTTGCAGGAGAGTGGCCCAGGCCATCAGTTACCAGGAGTCAGGGTTGCAGCCATTCTCTGTGCAGACAGCTCACACTGTCCCTCTAGGGCTCTGCAACAATCACACCCCCTTATCCCACCATCTAAAGAACATTCCCACTTTGTAACACCTGTATACGACTAGTTATATACTTTAAAGGGGTGTAAAATAGTCAAGTATCATGCTAAACAAAATGATACTCCAAACTGACCACCAAATTTAAGTTGCACATTTTTCCCCTCAGGTGAGGGCTCTGGGGTTGGGCTGTGGATGAGGGGTTCACAGTGCAGGAGGGTGCTCAGGGCTGGGGTGCTGGGGGTGCAGGGACTGGGGTGGGGCAGGGCTGGGGATAAGGAACTTGGGATGCAGACAGGCTGCCCCAGGGCTATGGCCAGAGAGGACTCCCGCCCTGCCCCCATTACCGGCAGCCACAAGCTCCAGGGGAGGGACCCCTCCTCCCCCCGCTCCCTGCAGCACACTCACTCTGCACCACAGTCACTGCACATGCTCCTAGGGACTCTCTCAGGTCCAGAAAGCCCACTCACCTCCCCTGTGGCGGGTACCGGGTGTCACGGAGTCCCTGGGCGATGCTCTGGAACTGCTCCCCACCAAGCCAGGCAGGACTTTGGGGAGCCTCCTCTCCCTCGGAGCAGACTGTCTGCAGGGCAAACACTCACAGAAGCCCCAGCAGCTGCTAAGGTGAGTGATGTCCGTCTCCTGGCCGGAAGTCCCCTTCGTGTCTCCTCCAGGTAGCGGGAGGGGAGGGCTGCCAAAAACGGCAGGGTCCCCTCCCCTCCTGAGGTGCTACAGCACCAGCAGCTAGCACTGCTCTTATGCTGTAGCCCTTAGGAGGCGGCGGCAGCAGCAGCAAGGGAGAGAGACGCGCGCTGCGCACTCTTTATGTTCAGGCAGGGAAGCTCCAGGGCGGGGAGCGGGGGAAGCTCCAGCCCCGGCGGCGGTGGGGGGGGGGGGTGAGAGGCGAGGGCGGGGGCGCTCCAAGCAGGGGAGAAACCTAGCTCCAAATATTGGTGGAGCAGAGCCCCTGACTGTGAATATTCCTGGGGCTAAAGCCCCAGGAGCCCATATAAGTTGGCGCCCATGGGCCCGGCTGCAGGGAGCTGGACACAGGGTACCTGAGTGGAGCAGGGCTGGGGAAAGGCAGAGGAGCTGGGGAGCGCCAGCCTGGAAAGCCCCAGGCTCTGGCCTAGCAGAAGGCAATAGGTACTGGGGGGTTGCAGAGGGCAGCCCAGCGGTAGGCAAAGGCAGCAGGTCCAAACCCTCCTTGCCAGTGATGAGTGGCTGATACTGCAGCCTGCCCCAGGGTGTGGGGCTAGACGATGACTGGCCTTATACTGAGCCGAGGTGGGAATAGTGGGTGGGAGTTCCCTGGGGAGGGGAGACCCTAAGGCTGAGGGGTTACTGCCAGAGGGCAGCACACCAGGTAAAAGGGGCACCAGGTCCAGGGAGGGACACGGGGGGCCAGAGGACAGGCGGATCACCGGCCTGCAGAGGGTGCGCGGGAGCTGGAATGAGCTAATTCCCAGAAGTCACCAGCAGGGGGTGCCGCAGGGATGAGTCCACTCATCTACCTGGGATAACAAGGCTGGCGCATGTCAGTTTCCACTGATGAAATGACAGACTTCATATGAGCTTGCCTTGTTCAGTAGTGTGCTGGACAGGGAAAGATGCACATTTCTGGGGGAAGTCTGGGAACAGAGACTTTTCTGGGGTTTTCCTGTGCTGCACTGTAACTCCTGAGTCGCTGACTAGCAGCACTCAATACTGTGTAGCTGGGAGTGAGTTACATGCTGGAGACTGTGTGATAACTGCCCAGGAGTGGCTGCTCTCACAGTAAAACAGTGTAAAAGTCACCCCAGCCTGGGGAACTGAGGGGACGCAGCTGTTCAACACTCCAGATTGCACTGTGGTTAATGTCACAGACACTCAATTTCAAAGAGGCTCCTAAAACACAGAGAAAGTAAATCCATGTCCCAGAAATCCAAGACTCCAGAGAGAGGGCAAGTCTCCCTGCCATTGCTTCTTGCTGACGGAGAGGTCCAGAGACAATGAGAGAGTCCTGGAGAAGCTGGGAACAGTAACCATGGGCTGGTGGGGTTCAGTGGAGAAAGGGAACAGGAAGGGCAGGGATAGTACTGAATGCAGGATCTCAGCAGTACTAGATGTCAGGATAGCACATAGTGCAGCCCATTGGAAAACATAATCCCAACTAGACATACAAAATGATGAGGTGTAAATTAGCTGTTTCCACTCAAGAGAGAGATCTTGGAGTCATGGACAGTTCTCTGAAAACATCCACTCAATGTGCAGCGGCAGTCAAAAAGCGAACGGAATGCTGGGAATCATTAAGCAAGGGATAGAAAAGACAGAAAATATCATATTGCCTGTATATAAATCTATGGTGCACCCACATCTCGAATACGGCTGTAGGAGCTGGATTTTATAATGTACTGTGAGAATTTAATGTATGATTTGATTTCATCCTGTCAGCCACCCTGTTTGAATAGCAGAAAGGAATGACAGACCAGAACAATCCTTCGGACTGATTATGGTCACCTTTTGTTTTAGGATAAGTTACACTGTCTATTATGGTTTCCTCTATGTATTACAAATTAGGCACTCTAGTTAAATCTACATGTCTTTGTTCTAAGGTTTAGTAAATAAGAGACAGGATTCTCTATTGTGTCTATGTTAAGTAGATTAGAGAAACATTGAAGGCAAGGTTTCATTTGCAATGCCTTTTTGCTCGATATAAAATACTACTGTTTGTATTCTCAGTGGGTTTGTGTGAATGAGGATGTATGCATCAGGAAAAGAGAAGGTGTAAAGGCCATTGTTATAGCCAGAGTCAAGGAAGGAGTCGTCAAGAGACTTAAAGGACATCAAAGAATCATCAAGGTGCATTCATAATGAAGGGCAGATTGATGACCCGAGGTAAAGGCTGGAACCCCTGAGGACAATTGATTAAATCAGAACAAAGGACAGGCTGACCCTCTCGGAGGTGCACTGGAATGTTTACACCAGTTAAGAAGTAACCGATCACAAACTGACACAGCAAAATCCATAGACTTCAACAAAGGGAAAAACCCTATAAGATCCAGGGTGCTTGGCCATGGGAGTTTGGGTTCGTCATGCCACATTCCAGGGGCATTGGACCGCGATCGACAAGAGCCCAGCCCCACACTCGTGCTGAATCTAACTGGCCATTAGATTGACTCGAGCTACAACAGACTGGTAACTATGAACATCACTGGCAGGGTGGGTGGGTGTGTGTGTGTGTGTTTGCGCAAAGAATATGCCAACTGTTGTATTCTCAATAAATGCTGTGTATTTACCTTCCTCTACAAAGATCCCGTGTGCTTTGTAGGAGCATAACACTGCATGCAGATGTGGTCGCCCCATCTCAAAGAAGTTTACTTGTGCAAACAGGAGATATTTGACACTGTGCGATACTGCTCCTGTGCTCTGTTCTCCACAGACGGCTACAGGAGATGGAGCCCCTAGCAGGGACTAGGGAGATCTCCCTCATAGGAAGCCCAACACCCTCCCCATTGTGAGGAGCTGGATATGAAGGGAGGGGAATTTCCCCTAAACCTCACTAGTGGGTGCCCCCTTCATATCTCACAGCAGCCGCTGGTCAGTCAGGTCAGGCTCCAGCACTGAAAGTCTGGTCAGTTTTCCTAGCCCCATGTAGGAGGGTTATTTTCTGTTTCACAAATTGGGGTATTTCCACCTCCTAATCTCATGGGTCTGTTCCTAGAATCTGGGCCACTCATTAAACTCCCCCCAGCAGGAATGTCACAAGCTGTCCTCCTCCCTTCCCCACCTTGTGCATTTCCTGCCCCGCTCCAAACCAGACTGTGCAAATCTTCCCATCTCCAGTGTATTTGCTGTCCCTCTCCCTCCTGCAGGAAACCACCAGCAACCCCCCGATAATCCCTACCTGAACAGGCTCCTCTGCAGCCATTTCTCTCCCCTGTCCCATGGCAGGATGGGATGAGCTGGAGTGAAACATGGACGTCATTCTGCAGCCTGGGAAGGTGAGAAGGGCAGTTGTGGGGGTTACAGAACAGGCTTTAGTTAATTTCACAGGACGATTCTCCCAAGCCCTTTCCCTGCACACAGCCATCCTAGATTCTGCCATCCTGGGAAAATGCTCAATCTCTTTATTACAGTGTGGAGCTGGCCCCTCCTGCCAGGCTAAGCCCACAGAGAGATTTTCAACCTCCCTTCTCCCTCCCCCCATCCCATAACTAAGTCTCTGAACACAAGGCTAGAAAAGAGCAGAACCAAAGGAGTCACTGTGGGGGATTCCCTCTGACACTGACCCCCCGGCAGTCACACCCCAGCAGGGGGAATATGGAGTCAAGAACCAGCTTTTCCTCTGTCTGATCCTTTTCTTGATCACTGGAAAGTGGTTCTGCCCAGGGATGCTGCAATACATGTATCTGGGTGGACTAGAGAGCTGGAAATCTCTCCCCCCCCCCACTCATTTCTCCCACTGCCCCTTTCAGTCTCTCCTTCCCCTGTCCTCTCTCCCTGCCCCTCTGGGTGGGAAAGTCCCATTCCTGGGGGCTTTGCTCTCCCAGAGCTGGATTTGCTCCTGGCAATTGCTAATGGGAGGAGAGGCTGTTTGTGTAGAGTCACTTTCTTGCCAGTCCCCAGCACTTTCCCAGAGGACTTTCAGTTACCTGGAGTCTGTGATAGAATTTGTATTAACAGGGCCCAGTGCTGCCCCAAGGGGCTAGTACCAGCTGGAGAAAGTCATCACCTGGGCCAGGCAGAGAAAAAAGCTTTAATTAAGGTCACATCCCAGCACAGAGCCCCGCTGGGGGAGCAGCAGCTGCTAAACCTGGTCTCCCAGATCACAATGGAGGCTGCAGCGTCTGACCCAGGAAGCTGAACGCCAATGTCCTGAGCAGAGAGGGACAGAGCGTTTGAGCAGCTTCCCTCCTTTAGCTCTCTGGGGAGAGCAGCTAATGAGAGCCCCTCCTCACAGGGAGAATTGCTGATCTCGTTTGCCCCACTGTCCATCTGGAGTCACTCCTTGTCTTTCCATGCAGTGACTCTGGATTAACAATGGTCTCAATGAAACCAGATTTCAGGAAGAAGGAGTCCAGAACGCTGTGGAAGAGACCGTTGTGTGGCATTTCTAGCCCCCTTCCCACCTGCCGCAACCCCCAGATCTAGTATAAGGACTGGGGGCGGGGGGGCATGAATATTCCCTGCGGGACCAGAAGTTCCTGCAGTTTTCAAGAGGGGAGAAAAGCAAAATCTGTGATTTCACCTGACAGTGTTTGGTAAGTGGATAGAAAGTTATCAGGGTGAGGGGGCCTGGCTGGGGGCTGCCTGGCCGCGCTTGGAGCCAGGATTGTGGCACGAACTGATCCGGGAGCAGGATCAGGGTTAGTAGCAGCCCCCAGACACCCCCCAGAGCCCAGAGCCCAGACCCCACAGCCGGGGCCCCAGACACCCCCACAGCCCCAGCCAGGGTCCTGCCAGATCTTCCCTGGCCCCTAGTCCCCAGAGCCCCTGGCCAGGGGCCCAGACACCCCCAGGGCCCCACCAGCCCCAGGGAGAGCTGGACACTGGCGAAGGGGAGAGAAAATGGGGCACAATCGGGGGGGGGGAACAGGGAACTTCTCAGGGGTTGGGGGGGGTCACCCTGGGGGCTGCTCGTGGCTCTCTAGGGAGAAAGGGGGCAGGACGGGGGGGCGGGGGGTCACCACGGGGGGGGCAGCGGTAAATCCGAGGGGATCTCAGCCCCCCCCCTTTCTCTCCCCGCTCCTCGGGGGTCACCGGCTCCCCCCCCCCCTGCCCGGGCTCCCGGCTCACAAGGGAGGAGCCGCGCGGCGCTCACCCAGCAGCTGATCACACTCCGCCCCGCCCCCGATCTGCGCATGCCCAGAGCCGGGAGACACAAAACTCTTCTCTGGCTCCGGGAGAGGCTCCAACAGCCCCGCCTCCGTTCGCAGTCCGGCTCCGCCTCCCTCGCCGACGTCACTTCCTGTCCAGGGAGAGTCCGGAACTACATTTCCCAGCCTGCCCCAGGGCGCTTCCGCCCTCTCCAGCCCAGGGAAGGGAGGTCCCCGGGGCCAGCCTGACCCTCCCCCCACCGCTCCTCCTTCCCCCCGGCCCCGCCCCCTCTCCCCGCCGGTGCCTCTCAGACCCCCCCCCGCCTGTTCCCGGGGAGCGGCAGAGCCGGGGGTGGGCTTGTGACCCCCCCGTAATAACCGGCCCCGAACAGCCCCCGGCCCCGGCCCCTCCCGGCAGGAGCGTGTCCGCCCCACGCGTGTCCCCGGCCCCGCCCCCCTCCCGGCCCCACCGCGCCGCCCCGCGGGCTGCAGGGCTGGAGCAGCCTCCGCGCTGCGCTCCCGGCCCGGGCCATGGCCCCGCTGCCGCACACAGGGGCGGGGGCCGGGACGCGGGGGGGCAGGAAGGGGCGGCTCCTCCCCGGGCCTGGCCCCACCCCCGGGCCCCTCGCAGGGGGGTTGGGACACGCGGGGAAGCGGGACCCGCCTCAGCCCGGAGGGGGCAGGAGAGGGGCCGGGTCTGCCCAGGGGAAAAGCGGGGGCGGGGCTGGTGCTGCTGAACCATCAGACCAAGGAGCCCCCGGCGGAGAATGCACCGAGCGCGGGTCAGTTCAGCGCTGGGGGTGGGACCCAGCACGTGTCAATCACCTGCCGCTAAAGCGTCTAAATCCCCTGGGCACAGCTTGGGAGCTGCACTGGGAATCCATCCTGCAGGAAGCCCCTTCCCCCTTCTGCTAGCTTGTGTTTTGTTACAGCCCTGGAAATAATCCCGCTGCCTGCACGTGTTCCGCAGAGAACAGAGGAGCAAATTCTCTCCCTGTTCCCCCTTCCACAGCCATTAAAGGAAGAATAAAGCCCCAGCAGCACCCTGCCCCACAGAGTCCCCCCTGTAAGGAGAGAGATGTGCAGTGACCAGGGCTCCAGCTCAGGGTTGCCAGGTTTATATAACTTTTGGAGATGCCCAGAATGGGTCCAAGTCCTGCCCTTCCTTCCTCGCCCCTTCCCCCCCCCCCCCCAAGTCTCTAGGAGAGAGTTTGGGTACATCAGGTGCAGGCTCTGGGATGGGCAGGGGGTGGGGGCGGTGGCAGCCTGTGGGAGTGAGTTTGGGTGCAGGAGGGGGTGCAGGCTCTGGGAGGGAGTTTGAGTGCATGAGGTGCAGGCTCTGGGGCTGGGCAGGGGGTTGGGGTGCAGGGGAGATGGGGGGCAGACCCTGGGAGGGAGTTTGGATGTGGGCTCTGGGCTGGATCAGGGGGTTGGGGTGCAGGGGGGCAGTGGCAGGTGCTGGGAGGGAGTTTAGGTGTGGGCAGGGTGCAGGATCTGGGCTGGAGCAGGGGGTTGGGGTGTGGCACCTATCTTGGGCAGCTCCCGAAAGTGACCCACACCCCCATCTGGCAGCAACGCCTACATGGAGAAGGCCTATATGGAGGAGGGCGGGGGGATCTCCTGGAGCCACTGCCTGCAGGCACCACCCCTGCAGCTCCCATTGCTGCAGTTCCAATGGTAGAGTTGGTACTTGGGGTGGGGGCAGCATGTGAGAGACACACCCCGCAGGGATGTGCCAGATGCTTCTGGGAGTGGTGCGCCGTGCAGAGCGAGGGTGGGCAGGAATCCGCTTTAGTCCCGCTGTGCTGCCGGTAGTGGTAGCAGGAGCCCCTGGGCCCTTTCAAATCTCCCAGGGCCAGCTGATCAGGCTTTCTGACTTTCTGATGGGGAAGCAAAGGGAAGGCACATGCACCCCTCATGAGCAGTTCTGGGGAGTCTTTTTGGGGCTCCTGGAGTAGGCAGCAGAGAGGTGCAGCCTCACCACCAAGTCTGTTTCCCTGGAGGCGAGAGGGGGCTGCAGGGTGATATCCCACCTCTGGGCATCCAGGAGCCTCTGCTCCCCTCTACCATGCTGGAGCCTCCATATTTATTTATTGGCAAATAAAATTTGCAGAATTTTAAAATATTGTGCACAGAATTTTTTTTTTTTTTTATGCAGAATCTCCTGAGGAGTGAAACCGACTCAGGGAACCTGCTTGGATTGTCACTGCTTGGTTAACCACTCAGCCACCACACCAATGCACAGAGAGTGCCAAGCCCTACTGCTATGTGGGGCTGGGGGCTGGGGTCGGGTCACACACATTCAGACTGTTCGCTCCCCCAGCTACAAACCGCTGCTGATTTCCCATTTAGGACATTAGCCATTACTGACAAGGTTTGTCCAGGTTCTTTTCTTTATCTCATGCTGCTAGTTAGAAGGATCAGTACTGATTTTTTTTCAAAAATACAGAACCCCCTAAACCTGCTTTTAGCAATCAGAATAATTTAGTGTCCCCTTATTTTTGCCTGCCCCAGTACAAAAGAAGAGGCTTTTGTGGGTTTCCTGACTCAGAGGATGAAAATGACCGTGTGTCGGGCCGCACTGCTGTGAATCGTTGTCGAGCGGAACCCGTTGTTGGCATTGGTAGTGTAGACACAGCCTCAGACTGGGTGCTGGGGAGGGGAAGTATTGCCCCTAGAGACACCCAGGGGTGGTGTGGGATTGTCCCAGGTTACTGGGTGGGGGCTCGAGCAGGTTCTGTGTTGTGTTGTTTAAAAGGATCCCCAAGATATTGAGCCCTGGGCCATGTTGCTGCCGACTCCAGCTGGCAGAAGGGTCACAGAGAGAAGCAGGGGGAGGGGAGGAGCACCAGTGAATTTATGCAGTTATTCAGTGAGGCAGAGGCCCGGCAGAAGAAGCTACCTGTGCAAGCCCCCTGGGCAGAGAGGGGATCTGTGATGGCCTCGGCACTGGAGATACAACCCAGGGATGGGGCAGGAACTGGAGCGGGGAAGATGTGTGAGCTGGGAACCCCTCTCCCCGGGGGTTTCCCCTGCAGGCCTGTTTCAGTGTCTCCCTTTGCTCTTTCCCTGTGTAACCCAGTGGGGCTCAAACTTTTGGAACTGGTGACCCCTTGCACAAAGCAAGGTGCTGAGTGCGACCCCCCCCATCAATTCAAAACACATTTTTTCATATTTAATGTTATTTGAAATGCTTAATTTATAACCCAATTCTTTAAAATGAGTTTAACTTTTCTCCCCACTTTTAAATTCAGCCTAGAACACACGTCGATTGAATTATTGTTATAAGCAGAAAAGGGTTTTTAAAATAGTTACTGTTGAACACTGGGGGTGTGAAGACATTTGTCAATATCACTTTTCACAGCAGACTTTGCTCCATTGCCACCCTCACTGCTGCATCCTGCAGAGCTGGGCGGTTTGTGACCCCCACATAATAACCTCACCCCCCCCCATGAGGGGCTGTAACCCCCCGTCTGAGAACTCCTGGGCTGCCCCCTTCCCCTCTGGCTGGGACACTTGACCCCTGTCCCGTTCCCAGGGGGCCCGTGTGCTCCTGGAGCTGGATCGGCCGCTCCTGAGGGGAGCCAGAGCCGGGGGGGGGAAAGGGGAGTTGTCAGTGGGGCCAGCAGCGCTGGGAGCCACAGACACAGGGGGGCAGAGATGGGCTGAGGAGGGGCCGCTTGTGCAGAGTCACTTCCCTGCCAGCCCCCAGTGCTCCCCCCCAGCTCCTCCCATCCCCTGGGCCCTGCCTTAATTCAGCCAGTCCCTTTCCCGCCATATCCCCAGCACATCAGTGATTGCGATAGCAGGGGGCAGGTTTTCTCTGGGGCACTGAGCTTTGCCAGGGGCTTGGTGGCTCCTTTCTTTCCTCACCCTGGAGTAAACTCAGCTTTTCATTCCATCCTTGATGATTCATGGAATAACAACAGCAGCATGAAGAAAGAGGTGGGCACAGCGGGTCTCAGGGGGGGAGCAGAGAGGTGCAAGCAGTGGGCTGGGCTGGGCAGGGGAGGGGACAGAGAGGTGTGGGTGGCAGGCAGGATGGGTGTCACGGATGGGGCAGAGAGGTGTGGGTGGTGGATAGGATGGGTGTCACAGGAGGGGCAGAGAGGTGTGGGTGGCAGGCAGGATGGGTGTCACGGATGGGGCAGAGAGGTGTGGGTGGTGGATAGGATGGGTGTCACAGGAGGGGCAGAGAGGTGTGGGTGGTGGGCAGACCTTGGGGCAGAGGGTGTAGAGGCACGAGCAGCAGGTAAGGAGGAGGGAGGAGAGGAGCGAGCAAGAGGTGGACTAGCTTCTAGGGAGCTTCCAGAGCTCATGCCCAGCCTCCCGACATGCAAGAGTCATGGGCCACCTGTTCTCTGGGTCTTCACTAACCAAGTCCCTCCCCAAGCTCTGTTGATGGAAGAAGCCCTCCTGTTGACACAGCGCTATCTACACATGGGTTAGGTTGATAGAATTGCATTGCTTGGGGGGGGGTAAATTTTTTTACACCCCTGAGTAATGTAGTTAAACCAACCTAATTTTGTAGCATAGACCTGTGCAAAGAATCACACACCCACCTTAGGAGTAAAACTTCACCTGCTCCTCTGCTTTACAGAATCCAAACACAAGCAAAGCTTGTCAGGCCCCTGTGGGGGTTGGCAGACAGTCAGGTTTGGGCAGACATCATGCTTTTAACTAACAGCAGGCACCATGGCTTAGCTGGTTAAAGCACCTGTTTAGTAAACAGGAGATCCTGGGTTCAACTCCCACTGGTACCTTGGGGAGTGGCTTTTGGGGCACCTGGCATTGGCTACTGTCAGAAGACAGGATTCAGAGCTAGATGGGCCTTTGGTCTAGCCCAGTGTGGTTTTTCTTATGGTTTAAATAACACTCACAGGCACTGATAATAGAGTTACTGAAAGTTTGGGAGTTAGGAGCGGGTAGGTCAGTGGTCCAGTCCCCACACAGATGGGACAGGGGCAGGTCTGAGCTCTCACCCAAATGCTCATTGTGGTTGCCAGAATCTGTGAGCGGCTTGTTTAATTTACGGCAAAGGTTGAGTCCTGCTTTGTGCACCGTGTGTGAGAATGAAAATCCTAAACCGCCCTTTGAAATAACGAATGGAGCAGGACGTGTTATTGTCCCTGCCCCAAAGCAGACAGACCAATGGAGAAATGCCGTCGAGTCCAAGGTAACACTCCACTGCCATTTTACCTTTTTTGCTGGCTAAACTCCTTCTTCTCTGCCCGGCCCAGGCTGTCCTCTGCCTCAGCTGCTGCTCCCGGCCTGCTCTAGAGTCAAACATGCAGGGCCCCCAGGGGAACAGAGGCTGGGACAAGGCAGCAGCCTGGGTTGGGCTGGGAAGATGCTGGGAGTTCTCGTTCCCTGAGAACTGGCCCAGCTCCCTTCTCAACAGCAAACAAATCAATTCCACGTCCCCTCCCCAGAAAAACCAGCCTGGAGCCAAGGGCAGCAGGGGACAATTCCCTCCAGTTCCCACCAAGGCAGGAGAGAACCCAGGGTGTTTCTAGCAGAGCTTATGGAACTGACTTGGGGAAACCAGCCTTTAATAACAGGCAGTTCCAGTTTAAGATAAGTGTTTTTAACCTGCATTGGATGAAGTGGGTATCCACCCACGAAAGGTCATGCTCCAAAACGTCTGTTAGTCTATAAGGTGCCACAGGACTCTTTGCTGCTTTTACAGATCCAGACTAACACAGCTACCCCTCTGATACTTCCTTTTCTCAGTGTTGCTCCCAGCACTTTAGGGAGTTTTTCCTCTTCTCCCTTCCAGCTGTGCTGATGGGACTGCAGCAGCTCCCCAGGGCCAGCTTTGCTCTTACATCCTTCACGTCTTTGGCTGAAGCTGTGTTTGCCACCAGTTTAATCCATAGCTGAGACCGCAGGTACCAGCAGCTAGTTACAAAGGCTCAATTCCCATCGCCATCAGTGGGAGATTATCCAGGGCTGCAGGATTTGGCCCATGGACAGTCAAGGTGCTACAGCAGCTACATTCTCACAGGGTGAGTCCTGCAGCCTATTACCAAACTGCTCTGCCATAGTCTGCAGTGGGCCTGACTTGCTGAGAATCTGACAGAAGAGTGACCCTGGAGCAGAGAAGGAAAATGTCCTCAGCAGTCACAGCCGGCAGGCGGAGGAAAGGTTCGGTTTCTTTTTAAACTTCTCTCCCTGCTCAAGCCTTTAATCGTTCCTGTGGCTCTTCTCTGAATCCTCTGCAATTTATCAGGGAAAACAACCAATGAACCAAACAAACAAACCAAACCAGGCTGTTCTGACTGATGTAACAATCTATTGCCTTCCAAGGTTGAATACAAATCAGATCATTCTGTTCACCCAAGAGTTCCACTGTAAGGGCTTTTTGTTTTCTAGTTCCAGTCAAATCCTGTGCAACAGCATCATGGTTAACTCACCACTTGGTCACTTCCCATTCACACGTTCAGAAAGTGGGCAGGTCTAAGTCTTTCCTCCCACACCAACATGAAAAAATCAGTGACAGAAAATGCCCTAAAGTGCCTCTGCTGCCTTGCACAACAGCCTGGGGAAATACACGAGGGAAAGTGCTTTCCTCTCTCCTCCTGACACCGGGTAACATCTCTGTGTGTCCTTGAGATCCTGCCACAGAGACAAGCCTTGAGGATGCAAATGACATGTTAAGGCTTCATTGGTTTGTACATTCCTTTACTCCATTAGTGATAAAGGTGCATGAACTCGAAATAATCCCGCTCTGACTTGCACACCGGAGACTATTTCCAGGCTCGCAATAAAAAAAAATAAATCTTTCTTTCTAACCTGAGCAAGTTGAACCTAGAGTCGTTGCGAGATGATAAATAGAGAGCCCCATGATGACCGGGGCAGATAGTTATTAATTATAATATTCGTTATCTATGCAGCATCCAACACTCAATAACCAGGAGTCAGGCCTAAAAAATCCCAAGGGTTGCTTATGTTTAAGAACTGCTGCCTTTTGGGAGTAATGTTATTTTTTTCTTGGTTCTTCTGAGACTCTTGGGCCATGTTTTCTGGCTGAACTTGAAGGCTAAAAATGGACTTACAAAAATCGTATGGTTCCCAGATTGGGGCCCTTGCTGTGCTGGGTATTGCAGATGCCCCAACCAAGAGCAGGTGCTCCAGTTGTGCCAGGCACTGCAGAGATCCTGATGAGGGTGGTGGCCCTGATTCTGCCGGAAGTTGTACAACTCACAGGGAGAGAGAGAGTCCTCGCTGCCAAGAGCTCACAGGGGAAATGGACAAAGTGTGGGAGGGCAGTTCCCATTTTATAGAAGGAGAAACTGAGCCGCAAAGATATGGTGCAATTTGTCCATGTTTGCTCAGAGGGCAAAACTGGGAACTGAATCCAGATTTTATGAGCCACAGAGTTGCCCTTAACCACAAGCCAAGCCAAGAGTTGTCGATTGCATGGCAGAGGGCCCAGTGGAAAGTTGCAGAATCTCCTTCATTGGAGGGTTATAAGAAGGGGTTATACAAACACCTGTCGGGGTGGCCTAGGGATACTTGGCCCTGACTCTTGGGGTCCCTCCCTGCCCTACCTTTCTATAGGATTCTGTTGTGTGGGTTTGTGCTGTGTCGTTATTCCACACTGAGCTGTTTTGCACAGTGTCACTTTGCACTCTGACACATTGTTTCGTGTTGTATGGTTTTTGCACTGCCTTGTGTTGTGTCGTTTTGAGCTGAGCTCTTTTGCAGTGTGTCATTTTGCCCTATGGGGCGTTCATTTGCATGGCGCTGAATTTTCGGGCTTTGCACTTTGTGCTGTGGAATGTTATTTCACGCTGAATTGTTAGATGTTAGATTGGGGTGTTTTCACTTTTGTTGTTGTTTATATTACATTGCGATGGCATCGAATTACAGAGCTGTACGGCTGCAAGGGCCCTGGAGAGGTCATGAAATCCAGCCCTCGCTGCTGAGG
Organism: Mauremys mutica; assembly: GCF_020497125.1. Taxonomy (NCBI): domain Eukaryota; kingdom Metazoa; phylum Chordata; order Testudines; family Geoemydidae; genus Mauremys; species Mauremys mutica. Next base: position 80,013 of record NW_025423045.1, on the reverse strand, counting down.
CAGGGCCAAGCAGAGATGATGCATCAGGGCCATGTGGGGTCAAGTGCCCACAGCAGCCGGCCCAGGCAGGGAGCAGAAGGAGGGAACCAGAGCCAGAGCAGGTTGTCTATGGGACCAAGTATATGGAGAGTATCCTTGACAGAGGTTTGTTCAACCTGTTGTTAAAAACCTCCAAGGACAGCGACTCCACAGACACCCTTGGGAGCCTATTCCAGAGCTTTACTACACTCAGAGTTAGAAAGCTGTTCCCAACATCTAACGTGAATCTCCCTGGCTGCAGATTAAGCCCATTACTTCTTGTCCTACCGTCAGTGGACATGGAGACCAATTGATCATCGTCCTATTTATAAAGACCAAACTTTTCTCTCTGCAATCATCTGTTAAATGGTTATTATCCCCTCTTCTTGCCTGGGGTAGAATGGAAGAGGAGAAAATCCTCTCTTAACAGAGGATGCAAATGTCAGTTTGGTCTCTCTTCATGTTTTACTGAAGCTCAGAGAGAGGAAGAAACATGACCTGCCGAAGAGCATAGAAAGTTTGTTTCATTTTGGTCTGTGACTATTAGCAGAAGAGTGACACCTAAGGGCTGTCACTACCACCCACCATGGGGCTTGGATTTATGATGGTGGGATTAAGAGCCTCATGCTCTACCAACTGGGTTAGCCGGATTTAAAGTCAGTCAACTGCCCAGTCTCCATGTAGAAGGAGCCCTGAGGGTGTTTATTTGTGAGCTGAGGTTCCCTGTCTGACATTTGCCTTCTTTCCTGGTTCGTTATGTCTCCAGCAAGCAAACCGGAGCTGTCACAAGGCTGGTTAGATGCTGCTTTCTAGACCAGAGAGCTGGGGTTGATTTAGCATGCTGTCGCCATCAGCTGGTCAGAGTAACCAGGGTGGGAGGGTGGAATTTAGGATTCTCCTACCACCAGAGGGAGGTGCTGTTGGACTCATCTAGTGGGGGAGAGTCTGAAAAAGCTTCTCAGCTCCCAGAGAGGGGGGCAGACAAGCCAGTTCCCCACACGCCACACACACACATTTTCACAGGGAATCAGGTCCCCTGGGGAAAAACTCAAAAGAAGCCCAGGCCCAGGAGTGTCAGAGAAGGGAATCACTGTTTGCCTTAAGAGGTGGGTGAGGGAAACCTGCAGGTCCTTAGATCCCTCCAGCGCCTGATAGAACCATTTGTGGGGAAGGGCCGGGGAAGCCGAGGGGGACAAGGAGACGGGAAAAGGGCTTGTAGCTGTTGTGCAATCCCCATGCTCCCAGCAGAAGGATCGGGAGGGGTCAGCACTGTGGTTGCTTGTTGAGGACACAGAACTCACAAGATGGCAAAGCTCAGAGCCCCGTTACACAGAGTCAGACTGTGATCAGCTCTCACCCAGGGGGAGCAACACCCCTCCCTTGGTCTCTATGCCAGAGCTCCTATCAGCTCAGTGTCCTTCCTGCAAGAGTGGGCTGCTGAGAGGGTTGCAATGGGGTAAATGAAGGCAGAGGAGGATTGTTCCTCATGGGTTTTCTTTGTATTGCTCTGTCATCCTGCTGGAGGAAGCTGAAGCATCATTTGAGTTTGTTTCAGTGGCTTGGGTTGGGCTCAGGTTGTGACCCTGAGCACAGGGGTTCTCTGCTCTTAGCCCCTCAGGGAATGGACAATGGAGCAGCTTCAGAAAGTGGCTAGAAAGTAGCCTAAGAAAGTGTAGCATGAGTGAGAAGAAAGCTACTCTCTTCACCGGTCCAGTGGTTAGGATTTGGCACTTTCACTGCCATGGGCTGGGTTCAATTCCCAGTCAGGGAAAAGTGACTTTAAATCAAAAAAATCTTCAGTTGCAGTGTAAACAAATTGATGGGTTTTTCCTGATTTCCCCCATCTTCCCAGTTTCTCCATGGCAGGGCTGGCACCAGAGCAACAAGCAAGATCCTGGGGTGGTCATTAAAAAGGGGAGGCACAAAGGCAGGTCTGGCCCTCTCAGTCCCTCTTGGAGGGAAGGACCTGCCACTGAATTGCCCCCACAAGCGGTAGTGGTAGAGCTGCGGCTGAAGTGCTGCAAATTGTGGCTTTTTTCCATTTTATTTTATTATTTTTTTTCGCTTGGGGTGGCAAAAACGCTGGATCTGGCCCTGCTCCATGGAAGACAATTTGTTAAATCCCAGATGAGTGCAGTTCTATCAGGTCTCAGCCTGAGTCCTTAGGTCTTAATCCTGAGGCTATTGTCTCATCATGGGGCCATTTCCTGCCTCTCTTTCATACAGAAGCACAATTTTCTTTGCACAGACACAGGAACAGCAAGATCTTTCTCTGTCCCTTGTGCAAAGCAGGGGGCCAAATTCCATGGAAACAATGGACAAGCAGGGGGCCCTGGGCACATCCAGCCCTGGCCGTGAGATGTTCCCTCCCCTCTTTCTTTATGCCCCTGTTGTTATTTCATGGAATGTCTGGGATGGGGGAAAAGCTGAGTTCACTCCAGGTGGAGGGGAAAAAGGACCCTGAAAATCTCAGGACCCAACCCCTGCTACCAGGATCACCGAGGTGCTGGGGATTTGAGTAGGAAAGGGACTGTGTGAATTGTCAAGGTGGGGAATGAATAACAATCTACAACTAGATCCACCTCATTAACCACTGACACAGGCTAATCCTGCTGCAGATAGAAGGGAAACTGGGAGTGATTCTTTGCTGTTCAGCCATGGAAACAGTGACCCAATTGCACTGCAGTGAATGTGCTGGGGAAAGCTGGACTTTACAGGCAGGTGGAAATAGTGGATCCTAGAAACAGCTGGAGCTCCCCACACCACTTCTGCCACCAGGGTGAGATGAGCTACTCACAGCACCCCCCACCATGACATTGCAGCACGAGGTGGCAGCACCCCCCGCCCAATGCAGAGGAGAGGGCTGAGTGTATCTCTGCACCCTGAGTCTAGGGCACAAACTCTCTCTGCCCCACACATAGAATCTGGCCCTGCTGCAAAGTGACCCCTATGAACAAGTAACCTCCAGGAGAGCAGGACTGACCCTCAGAGGGGGGAATGGGCTTCTCGTGAAGCTTTTAGGTCACTGGATTTGCTGGGAACAGGAGGGCTCGGAGTGTGACCCATAGACCCCCCAAGCCATCTGGGGGTGTAGCTGAGTGGTAGAGTGCATGCTTTGTATGTATGAGTTCCTGGGTTCAATTCCCCAGTGTCTCCAGGTTTATTTTTTCACCCTGTTTCTTTGCTTATGCCTAGAGGGGATGTGGCCCAGCAGTCTCCCTGCTGAGTCAGGGGCAAGTGTCAATTGCATGGAAGGTCTGGGGGGGCTTCTTCTCCGAAGTCACCTTGGTACATGTAGAATTCCCACCCGCTCTGCTGCTTGGGACAAGGGTAGATGAGAAGGGCAAATCCTCCAGCACTGGAAGGAAAGGTCCCATCTGCACAGACTGAAAGGCAAGGAAACAGAGGGGCAGTCAGTGCTCAGAGAGGAGAAAGGTCAGTGATTTACACCCACCAGGGGACACTGTCTTTTTGAGTATCACAGGGGTAGCTGTGTTATTCTGGATCTGTAAAAAGCTACAAAGAGTCCTGTGCTGCCTTATAGACTAACAGACATACAGGAGCATAAGCTTTCATGGGTGAATCCCCACTTCGTCAGATGACTGTAGTGGGAATTCTGTGAATGGTTAGCTACAACTAATCAGGAAAGAGATCTTGGAGTCATCATGGATAGTTCTCTGAAGATGACCACACCGTGTGCAGTGACAATTAAAAAAGGAAACAGGATGGTAGGAATCATTAAAAAAAGGATAGAGAATAAGATGGAGAATATCTTATTGCCCTTATATAAATCCATGGTACACCCACTTTTGAATACTGCATACAGATGTGGTCTCCTCATCTCAAAAAAGATATACTGGCACTAGAAAAGGTTCAGAGAAGGGCAACTAAAATGATTAGGGTTTGGAATGGGTCCCATATGACGAGAGATTAAAGAGACTAGTATCAGAGGGGTAGCCGTGTTAGTCTGGATCTGTAAAAAGGAACAAAGAGTCCTGTGGCACCTTATAGACTAACACAGGGGTCGGCAACTTTTCAGCAGTGGTGTGCCGAGTCTTCATTTTTAAGGTTTCACATGGCAGTAATACATTTTAACATTTTTAGAAGGTCTCTTTCTATAAGTCTATAATATATAATTAACTAAATAAGTTTTTTTAAGTAAATAAGTTTTTTTAAATGTTTAAGAAGCTTCATTTAAAGTTAAATTAAAATGCAGAGCCCCCTGGAGCGGTGGCCAGGACCCGGTCAGTGTGAGTGCCACTGAAAATCAGCTCACGTGCCGCCTTCAGCATGCATGCCATAGGTTGCCTACCCCTGGACTAACAGATAGTCTGTTAGTCTATAAGGTGCCACAGGACTTTTTAAAGAGACTAGGACTTCTCAGCTTGGAAAAGAGGAGACTAAGGGGGATGTGATAGAGGTATATAAAATCATGAGTGGTGTGCAGAAAGTGAATAAGGAAAAGTTATTTACTTGTTCTCATAATATAAGAACTAGAGGCCACCAAATGAAATTAATGGGCAGCAGGTTTAAAACAAATAAAAGGAGGTTCTTCACACAGCGCCCAGTCAACTTGTGGAACTCCTTGCCTGAGGATGCTGTGAAGGCTAGGACTATAGCAGGGTTTAAAGGAGAATTATATAAATTAACAGGTGTCAGAATGGTAGCCGTGTTAGTCTGTATCAGCAAAAAGAACGAGGAGTACTTGTGGCACCTTAGGGTACGTCTACACTACAAGACTATTTCGAATCTACTTAATTCGAATTTGTGGATTCGACCTTATGAAGTCGAATTTGTGTATCCACACTAAATACACTAATTCGACTGTCTGAGTCCACAGTAACGGGGCCAGCGTCGACTTTGGAAGCGGTGCACTGTGGGAAGCTATCCCACAGTTCCCGCAGTCCCCACTGCCCATTGGAATGCTGGGTAGAGCCCCCAATGCCTGCTGGGGGAAAAAATGTGTCGAGGGTGGTTTTGGGTAACTGTCATCATTCAACCGTCACTCCCGCCCTCTCTCCTTGAAAGCGCCGGCAGGAAATCTGTTCGCGCCCTTCTCTGGTCGGTTACAGCTCGGACGCCACAGCACTGCGAGCATGGAGCCCGCTGCGATCATCGCTTCACTTATGGCCGTTGTCAACTCCTCGCACCTTATCGTCCACCTCTTCCACAGTCAGCTACTGAGAAATCGGGCGAGGAGGCTCCATCAGCGCGGTGAGGACAGGAAGTCACAGAGTGGCGCAGACCTCTCACAAAGCAGGGTACGCCGCACAGTGGAGATCATGGTGGCAATGGGTCAAGTTCATGGTGTGGAACGGCGATTCTGGGCCCAGGAAACAAGCACGGACTGGTGGGACCGCATAGTGCTGCAGGTCTGGGATGAATCACAGTGGCTGCGAAACTTCAGGATGCGTAAGGGCACTTTCCTTGAACTCTGTGACTTGCTGGCCCCTGCCCTGAAGCGCCAGGACACCCGGATGCGAGCAGCCCTGACTGTGCAGAAGCGAGTGGCCATAGCCCTCTGGAAACTTGCAACGCCAGACAGCTACCGGTCAGTAGCGAACCACTTTGGCGTGGGCAAATCTACCGTAGGGCTTGCTGTGATTCAAGTAGCCCACGCAATCGTTGAGCAACTGCTCTCAAAGGTAGTGACCCTGGGAAACGTCCAGGTCGTCATAGATGGCTTCGGCGCGATGGGATTCCCAAACTGCGGTGGGGCTATAGATGGGACTCACATCCCTATCCTGGGACCGGCCCACCAGGCCAGCGAGTACATTAACCGAAAGGGCTACTTTTCTATGGTGCTGCAAGCACTGGTGGACCATAGGGGACGTTTTACCAACATCTACGTCGGGTGGCCGGGCAAGGTTCATGACGCGCGTGTGTTCAGGAACTCTGGTCTGTTTAAACGCCTCCAGGCAGGTAGTTTCTTCCCGGACCACAAAATAACGGTTGGGGATGTGCAGATGCCTACAGTGAGCCTCGGGGACTCAGCCTACCCGCTAATGCCCTGGCTCATGAAGCCCTATACAGGCACCTTGGACAGTGAGAAGGAGCTCTTCAACTACCGGCTGAGCAAGTGCAGAATGGTGGTGGAGTGTGCTTTCGGACGTCTCAAGGGGAGATGGCGGAGCTTACTGACTCGCTCGGACCTCAGCGAAAAAAATATCCCCGTTGTTATTGCTGCTTGCTGTGTGCTCCACAATCTCTGTGAGAGCAAGGGGGAGACCTTTATGGCGGGATGGGAGGTTGAGGCAAATCGCCTGGCTGATGATTACGCTCAGCCAGACAGCCGTGCCGATAGAAGATCCCAGCGGGAAGCGCTGTGCATCCGGGAGGCTTTGAAAGCTAGGTTCCTCGGAGAGCAGGGTAACCTATGACTCTCCAGTTGATTTACAGAGAAGCTGAACCTGAGCCTGTTTCAGTGACTGTTGACTTCGATCTGCGGTTACATACCCCGTTCTCCAGGTTTCCCCCCTTCCAACACACGTTTTAAAATAAATTTAATGGAACACTGATTATTAACAAAGTTTTCTTTTATTATGAATTCCTGTTCAAGGGTTGAAACATGGACGCGGACTGTGGTGGGTACGGTGTGCACTGATGTACAGACCGCTTCTACACTAGAGGAATGACAGGCTCCTGCTCCTACAGCGGTCTCTGGGGGGAGGACGGTTGCAGGTGGGTGTGCAGGAAGGGGTGGGTTTGCAGGAAGGGGTGAGGGGTGCCGTCTTTGGGACGGAGTTTGGATGCAGGCTCTGGGCTGGGGGTTGGGGCGTAGGAAGGGGTGAGGGGTGTGTGGGAAGGGTGAGTATGTGTCCATGGATGAGGGCTCTTGCTGGGGCTCAGGGCATCGGAGAGGCTCGTGGCTAGGGTGGAAGGGCATGGTAAGGGCAGCCTGCCTTGCCATTTGTGGATGGCAGGCGCTAGGACCCTGGGGCAGCATACACCTCACAGACTGACCCGGGGCAGCATACACCTCACAGACTGACCCTGGTGCCTAGTGACTGCAGTCTGTGTGTGTCCTGCTGTTGATCCTGCCCCCAAGTCTGTACCCTGGTAATGGAGGCTGTCCTATGCAATTAAAAAACCCCTCCCCCCCTTCACACAAAGTCTTCTGACAAGGAAAACGTGACGGAAACAGTGAATAACAACAAACTACTCTTAATACTCAACTACACAGTGGGGGGATGAAACTTGGATTTGGAACTGGGTGATCCAGGAAGGGAAGCACTTCTCAAAATTTATGGCATGAGAGCTGTTTGGTACATGAGCGCTCTGCTGGGGTGGAGTGACAGTTTTCACGGCCCCTAGCACCCCTCCTTGTGATTTTGGGTGAGGGGGGGACAGGACTTTGTGGCGGGGGAAGGCGGTTGCAGATACAGTTCAGGGGGGCTCTCTGCTCCTGCCTGCGGTCCTGCAGAACATCTACAAGGCGCCGGAGCGTGTCCGTTTGCTCCCTCATTAGCCCAAGCAGCGTTTGAGTCGCCTGCTGGTCTTACTGTCGCCACCTGTCCTCCCGTTCGCTGTGTGAGCGCTGGTGCTGACATAGGGTCTCCCTCCACTGTCTCTGCTCGGCCGCCTCGGCTCTGGAGCAAGCCATCAGTTCCGAGAACATGTCGTCCCTAGTCTTTTTCTTTCGCCGCCTAATCTGCGCCAGCCTCTGTGAGGGGGATGCCGGGGCAGTTCGTGAAAGAGCCGCAGCTGTGTGATGGGAAAAAGGAAGTGATTTCCTTGAAAAGATACATGTTTGCGAACACTGAACACAGTCTAGTCAGTTTCTGTGAACAAGACCATACAGGGAACCTAGTCTCACGAGCTCTCAGGACAAGTTCGAGATTTCGGAATACGCTTTCATTGGCTGCGGTCTTGCACAGGAGATCGGACAAGCGGGGCGGTGCAGCTGAATCCGTGTAGCAGCCAGGCCTGGTAAGCACTACACTATAGGCTGCTTAACAGTTAATGGATAGCTGTGCCCTCCCGCTGAAGGCAATCTGGAAAGCATAAAGTCTGACCCTGTTCCAGCCCCTCGCGGCTGTGCCCGGGAAAGATCACTGTATGCTTTTCCTCTGTGACCTCCAACACGTGGCTGTTAAACGAAGGTCATTGCTATGCAAAGTAAAAGTCAAGCATTCACAATAGTAACAGTACACTAATTGCCCTAATTAGATGCAGCAGTCGCCGAACGAGATTACCCTGAGGCGGGTCACTCGGAGAGAGAGAGAGAGGATGCTGCTAAAATCCCTGCACAGACCAGGACCGTATGCTGCCATGCTGGTGGAGGCAATGATTCCGCTGTACATTAGGATGGTCTGGCGCGGAAGAGTGTGCTTCCACGGAGCACCAAATAAGGCACCTCTCCCCAGGAACCTCCTGCGGAGGCTTTTCGAGCTCCTGTACGAGAGCTTCGTGGAAGTGTCCCAGGAGGATTTCTGTTCCATCCCTATATGTGTGGACCTTCTTTTTATATAGTTTTATATGGAAAAGTTTTTATATAGTTTTTATATATTTTTTATTCCTGTTTTTTAAAAAATAAATGTTTCCTTGTTTATAGCACTTACCGACTGATCCTTCCCCTGATTCTGAGTCCGGGTTAACGGCCGGGGAGGGTTGGTAGGGGATCTCTGTGAGGGTGATGAAGAGATCCTGGCTGTCGGGGAAAGCGGTATTGTAAACGCTGTTGCCTGCGTCGTCCTCCACAAACCCTTCCTCATCTTCCCCATCGGCGAACATCGCCGAGGAACTGCCCGTCGACACTATCCCATACTCAGAGTCCACGGTCACTGGTGGGGCAGTGGTGGCAGACCCACCTAGAATGGCATGCAGTGCCTCGTAGAAGCGGCATGTCTGGGGCTGGGCTCCGGAGCGTCCGTTTGCCGCTCTGACTTTTTGGTAGCCTTGTCTCAGGTCCTTGATTTTCACGCGGCACTGCGTTGTATCCCGGCTGTATCCTCTGAGTGCCATGGCTTTGGAGACCTTCTCGTAGGTCTTTGCATTCCGTTTGTTGGAGCGCAGCTCCGAAAGCACAGACTCATCGCCCCACACAGCGATCAGATCCAGGACTTCATGGTCTGTCCATGCTGGGGACCTCTTTCTATTCTGGGATTGCATGGACTCCTCTGCTGGAGAGCTCTGCATCGTTGCAGGTGCTGCTGAGCTCGCCCCGATGTCCAAACAGGACATCAGATTCAAAGTGCCCAGACAGGAAAAGGAATTCAAATTTTCCCGGGTCGTTTCCTGTGTGGCTGGTCAGAGAATCCAAGCTTCGACTGCTGTCCAGAGCGTCAACAGAGTGGTGCACTGTGGGATAGCTCCCGGAGCTACTAAGTTCGATTTGCATCCACACATAGCCTAATTTGAGATAGCCATGTCGAATTTAGCGCTACTCCCCTCGTCGGGGTGGAGTACCGAATTCGAACTAAAGAGCCCTCTAGGTCAAATTAAACGGCTTCCTGGTGTGGACGGTTGAGCGGTTAATTCGAATTAACGCTGCTAAATTTGATTTAAAGTCCTAGTGTAGACCAGGCCTCAGAGACTAACAAATTTATTTGAGAAACAACTCTGACATCATAATAAAAAAGGCTGACAAAGGAGGTGCTGTCATCATCATGAATAGGTTGGAACATGAACGAGAGGCTGCTAGGCGGCTCTCTAACACCACATTCTACAAGCCATTACCCTCTGATCCCACCAAAAGTTACCAAAAGAAACTACACCATCTGCTCAAGAAACTCCCTGAAAAAGCACAGAAGAATTCTGCACAGACACACCCCCTACAACCCCGACCAGGGATATTCTATCTGCTATCCAAGACCCATAAACCTGGAAATCCTGGATGCCCCATCATCTCAGGCATTGGCATCCTGACAGCAGGATTGTCTGGCTGTGTAGACTCCCGCCTCAGGCCCTACACTACCAGCACACCTAGCTATCTTCGAGACACCACTGACTTCCTGAGGAAACTACAATCCATTGGTGATCTTCCAGAAAACACCATCCTGGCCACTATGGAGGTAGAAGCCCTCTACACCAACGTTCCACACAAAGATGGACTACAAGCCGTCAGGAACAGTATCCCCGATAATGTCACGGCAAACCTGGTGGCTGAACTTTATGACTTTGTCCTCACCCATAACTATTTCACATTTGGGGACAATGTATACCTTCAAGTCAGCGGCAGTGCTATGGGTACTCACATGGCTCCACACTATGCCAACATTTTTATGGCTTACTTAAAATTACGCTTCCTTAGCTCTCGTCCCCTAACGCCCCTACTCTACTTGCCCTACACTGATGACATCTTCATCATCTGGACCCATGGAAAAGAAAACCCTTGAGGAATTCCACCATGATTTCAACAATTTCCATCCCACCATCAACCTCAGCCTGGACCAGTCCACACAAGAGATCCACTTTCTGGACACTACAGTGCTAATAAGCGATGGTCACATAAACACCACCCTATACTGGAAACCTACTGACCGCTATACTTACCTACATGCCTCCAGCTTACACCCAGACCACATCACACAATCCATTGTCTACAGCCAAGCTCTAAGATACAACCATATATGCTCCAACCCCTCAGACAGAGACAAACACCTACAAGATATCTATCAAGTGTTCTTACAACTACCATACCCACCTGCTGAAGTGAAGAAACAGATTGACAGAGCCAGAAGAGTACCCAGAAGTCACCTACTACAGGACAAGCCCAACAACGAAAGGAACAACGCCACTAGCCGTCACCTTCAGTCCCCAACTGAAACCTCTCCAGTGCATCACCAAGGATCTACAACCTATCCTGAAGGACGATCCCTCACTCTCACAGATCTTGGGAGACAGGCCAGTCCTTGCTTACAGACAGCCCCCCAACCTGAAGCAAATACTTACCAGCAATGACACAACAAAAACACTAACCCAGGAACCTATCCTTGCGACAAAGCCTGTTGCCAACTCTGTCCACATATCTATTCAGGGGACACCATCATAGGACCTAATCACATCAGCCACACTATCAGAGGCTCGTTCACCTGCACATCTACCAATGTGATATATGCCATCATGTGCCAGCAATGTCCCTCTGCCATGTACATTGGCCATACTGGACAGTCTCTACGTAAAATAATAAATGGACACAAATCACATGTCAAGAATTATAACATTCAAAAACCAGTCGGAGAACACTTCAATCTCCCTGGTCACTTGATTACAGACCTAAAAGTCACAATATTACAACAAAAAACCTTCAACAACAGACTCCAATGAGAGACTGCTGAATTGGAATTAATTTGCAAACTGGACACCATTAAATTAGGGTTGAATAAAGACTGGGAGTGGATGGGTCATTACACAAAGTAAAGCTATTTCCCCATGTTTATTTGTCCCCCTACTGTTACTCACACCTTCTTGTCAACTGTTGGAAATGGGCCATCCCAATTATCACTACAAAAGGTTTTTTTCTCCTGCTGATAATAGCTCACCTTAACTGCTCACTCTTGTTATAGTGTGTATGGCAACACCCATTTTTTCATATTCTCTCTCTCTCTCTCTCTATATATATATATCTTCCTACTGTATTTTCCACTGTATGAATCTGATGAAGTGGATTTTAGCCCATGAAAGCTTAGCTGAAATAAATTTGTTAGTCTTTAAGGTGCCACAAATACTCTTTGCAGATAAATGAATGGAGGTTAAGTCCATGAATGGCTATTAGCCAGGATGGGTAAGGAATGGTGTCCCTAGCCTCTGTTTGTCAGAGGGTGGAGATGGATGGCAGGAGAGAGATCACTTGATCATTACCTGTTAGGTTCAGTCCCTCTGGGGCACCTGGCATTGGCCACTGTTGGCAGATAGGATGCGGGGTTGGATGGACCTTTGGTCTGACCCAGTATGGCCATTCTTATGAAGGGAGGGGCAAAGCACTGCAACAGAGTTTCTGTAGTGTAGTGGTTATCACATTTGCCTAACATGCAAAAGGTCCCTGGTTTGAAATGAGGCAGAAACATGGTGGCTTAATTTTCCCAGCTCCTACTGGCCTATCCCTGCTGTTGTAGGAGCAGCAGTGATTTCTATGCTCAGAAGGTCTGTTATACTTCCCCTGCTCCCACTTTTGTCTCCTCTCCCTCTCTGAATGCCTGTGAAGTGGCTTTTCCCCTCCCGCTCCCTCCTGGAATGCTGGTGGGATGAATGGGCTGGTTGAAGAGCAGAAGAGCTCCCAGGTAGACAAGGAGTCTGGGACTCGAATTATGCAGCACTCACACACCCAGAGCATGGACACTGCCCAAGGTGGAGTGTGACCAACCAGATGCAGGCAAGTCATCTCTAGTCGCAGGCCATTAGGTGCAGGTCCTTAAAAGGGGAAGAGGCCATGTGCTCAGGAGAGCACTCACAAGCTTGTACCTCCAGTGAATGCCCTTTGCCCGGACCGCCTGGCCAGTGATTCTCTGTGTTGTATTTCATTGTGCCTCAGGAAGACTTACCTTCATCGCACCGTCCATAGCTGCATTGAGGGACACTTACCTTGCAGAATCCTGACATCTCCAGTGCTGTGACAGTCCTGGGAGCGTGAGTATGCAAGTGTGAGTGTGACACCCCCCACTTCTTCTTTTGAGCTTAGCTGTCAGTATAACAAACGTGCTGCTTTCCATCAAACTCTGGTGGGTCATTAGTCCTCCCTACGCTTACTAGCTGGCCCAATTTTGGGTAACACCTGCGATAAACTCAACCCCTGCAGGACAGAGGGTGGTGAAATGAGCTGAGAAAAAGCCTTAGCATAAGCAGGGGAAAGCTAGAGGACCTTGGCCAGTCACCTTTTGAAGCCTTGTGGCTTGGTCTCCTCTGCCCTTGGAGGTTGGCCTCTTCCTGCTGGCTTCCTTTGCATGACTTGCCAAAGGAGGAAGTGAGGCAGGAATGGGGCAAAAGAGGAAAGTCGAGCTGAGGAAGGCAGGGCAGAAGCTAAACACCTTAGTGTGGTTAAGTGGGGTTAGTAGAGTGTTACCATTCATTCTGCAAAGCCTGGGGAGGTGCAGTTGGCTGCTGGGAGGTAGAATCCTGTGCCTGCCTCCTGGCTTCCCAGGGATGGCTACTTGCAGCCCAGGAGAAGAAGGATGGTTCTGGGTGAAAGTATGACAAGCAAAGCTCTGGGAGGAAATTTGGGTGCGGGGTGCGGGCTCTGCGCTGGGGGAGGGGGTAGGGGTGCAGGAGAGGTGGCGCTTACCCCAGGCACTGCAGCTCCCAAAGTGACCGGTACACACAACCCTGCGGAAGCAGGTCCTAGGTGGGCCGTGCCAGGGGCTCTCTGTGTGTCGCTGCCTGTTGGTGCCGCCCCCAGAGCTCCCATTGGCTGCAGTTCCTGGCCAATGGGGGCTGCGGAGTTGGTACTCGGGGCAGAGGCAGTGAATGGAGACACTCCCCCCACCCCAGGGGATGCTGGGACATGCCAACCACTTCTGGAAGCATCACGGAGGGATGGAGGCCGAGTGGGCAGGGAGCCACCTCAGTGCTGCTGGCACATCTCTGTACACCCATTGTGGGAGGGGAGCAGAGGGCCTCCATGTGCTGCCTGGGGTAGGGGCAGAGCACAGAGCTGCCTCCCCTCCCGGGTCTATTACAGGAGTGGGTGGGTGGGGTCTTTTGTCCTGCAAGGTGCAGGTCGGACTAGATGATCACATTGGTCCCTTCTGACCTTAAAGGCTCTGAGTCTAAAAGGGAGAGGGAAGTAAAGAAATTTTTTTTAAAAAATAAACCAAACATTGTAATACCAGGATAACTCCAACAGCTCATTGTACAGTCCCGTCCCTTTTTCCCTCCATTGTGTGTTGAATGACTTGCAGGACATTGATTCTCTTGTTTTATTGATAAACTGATACTATGTGACTGAAATTAAACCAATTCCCAGGGGAGAAAACATCACATCTTTGCATTGACTGGGAATCGATCCCAGGTCAACTGCTTGGAAAGCAGCTATGCTCACCACTATACCACCAATGCATCTGACAAAAATGCTATTTATGCTTGCCCAATGAGGCGAGACCAGCATTGAGGCGATTTTCTGCCTGTTAAAGTGTACTGGATTCTCATCACTTAAAAAAAACCCACCTCCATCTTCACTTGGGTTTGAACCATCAGCCTTTCAATTAGCCACCAAAGTTGTTAATCACAGGGTATGTCTACACTACGGGGTTATTCCAATTTTACAGAAACTGTTTTTTGGAAACAGATTGTATAAACAGGAAATGAAATTCAAAAGTTCGTGGGGGCTTTTCCTGTCTACCTAGCCAGTGCATCCGAGTTCAGATTGCTGTCCAGAGCAGTCACAATAGTGCACTGTGGGATAGCACCCGGAGGCCAATATTGTCGAATTGCGGCCACACTAACCCTAATTGGACATGGCAATACCGATTTCAGTGCTACTCCCCTCGTCGGGGAGTATTAAGAGCCCTTTTATTGGTATAAAGGGCTTCGTTGTGTGCACGGGTGCAGGGTTAATGCAATTTAACGCTGCTAAATTGGATATAAACTCGTAGTGTTGACCAGGCCAGAGAGAGCAGCAGGTTTCCCCTATTGTTTCCTGCTCTTGTTTGCTTGACTAGTTTCTCCTCTGCACCAACTTGCTCTTTTGCTTTGTGAGCCTGGCTAGCTCAGTTGGCAGAGCCTCAGACTTTTAATCTGAGGGTTCAAGTTCCTGGTCAGGTGATAAACTATTCTCCAAGATCTTAAACTGTCTTTCTCACATCCTCTTTGATGTTACTCTTTCTCTTCAGGATTTTCCCTTTCCTCAGAAGGCCCTTTTTGTGTGTGGGTTTGAAGGGGCAACTTCCTGACAGCCCCTCTGTCCTTGCAGTCTGGAGGAATAAAGGTCTCTGGGCATAGAGCATGTTCCTTCCCTGCACACACACACACACACGTACAAACACACAGACTATCCCTAAGGAATTAGAATCACCTGCTGCCTTCCCCTGTCCTGCTGGATCCCCAAATGTGGATGCTCTTCAGCCTAAACCCATGTCCCCTCTTTTCCCAGAGCCCCTCAATCCCAACCCTCAGTCCCTCCTATGCTCACTGCTCCTCACTCCCAACCAGAGCCTGCTCCTCTTCACCCTTCTCCTCTGTCCCAACCCACAGCCCCCTCCTATTCCCAGTGCCCCTCAATCCCAACCCACAGCCCCCTCCTATTCCCGGTGCCCCTCAATCCCAACCCACAGCCCCCTCCTATTCCCAGTGCCCTCAATCCCAACCCACAGGCCCCTCCTATTCCCAGTGCCCTCAGTCCCAACCCACAGCCCCCTCCTATTCCCAGTGCCCTCAATCCCAACCCACAGGCCCCTCCTTACCTCCAGCAGCAGGTGCTTCAGACCCCCTCAGGAAGATTTTCTTGCAAGGTTTCGTGTATGAGTCTGCATGTGGATTTTACAGTGTGTTGGAAATATGTTGGGTTGCTTGCCGAAATGATCACTTGTGGCTGGTGTTGGATTCCCAGTCTCCATGTTATAGGGGCAGGAGAAATAAAGGGTTGTTATCCTTGTTGTGTGAATCGAGGGCAGCACAACTGTGCTTGGCAGACCCCGATTGAGGGACTCACCCTCAATTCAATAGCACTTGCTAGGCAGGGGACATAGTGACTACAGTACCTTCTTATTTTCCCCTTTTTCCACCCAGGATGGCAGGTGAACTCTACAGAGGCACCTTTGGGCTTGCACTGACTAAGGACAACAGCTGTGAGTGGGGTGCAGAGTGGGGATGGCTCATGTTAAAGGACTTTTGGTTGCTGGACTTACGAACCGTAGGGAGAAGGATACTGCCCAGCTTATTTGGGGGGTGGGTCTTTCCCTTGTGGTTTATGTGTTGGGGCTGCTGACATGACTTCTACTAACCCTGGGCTTACATTGCAGTGTAGACATATCCTGAGAGGGCATCTATACTGTGACAAAATCCCGCTGGCCTGGATGGTCTGATTTGGGCTCCTGGGGCCCAGATTGTGGAGCTAAAAACTGAAGTGCAGACATTTGGGCTCAGACTGGAACCCAGGCTTGGAGACCCTCACCCCTCGTGGGGTCTCGGAGGCTGGGCTCAAGCCCAAGTGTCTACACTGTAATTTATAATCCTGCAGCACAAGCCCCACAAGCCTGAATCAACTGACCCCGGGTTTGAGAATAGTGACTTGGGTGTGTTAATGGCAGTGTAGACATAATGCTAGGCTATGTCCACACTGCAATGAAACACCCACGGCTGTCCCATGCCAGTGCAGGCTCCCGGGGCTTCAGCCGTGGGGGTGGTAAATTTGCACTGTAGACATCTCGGCTCAGGCTCAATACCGGGATCTGGGACCCCACAAGGTTGGGAGGGAGTTTAGCAAGCGAAAAAGTTAAAATGGCAGTGGAGTATTACCCTGGACTCAACGGCATTTCTCCATTGGTCTGTCTACTTTGGGGCAGGGACAATAACACGTCCTGCTGCTTTCGTTATTTCAAAGGGTGGTTTAGGATTTTCATTCTCACACACGGTGCACAAAGCAGGACTCAACCCTCCATGTAAACTAAATGAGCTGCCCACAGATTCTGGCAGCCACAATGAGCATTTGGTGTGAGAGCCCAGACCTGCCCCTGTCCCAGAGGAAGCAGGATCATCTGTGACAGGCTGGAACACTGACCTATCAGCTCTTAACTCCCAAACTTTCAGTAAGTCTGTTATCAGTGCCTGTGAGTATAATTTGAACAACCATACTGGGCTGGACCAAAGGACCAGCTAGCTCTGTGTTTTGTCCTCCCACAGTAGCCATTACCATGTTGCCCAAGAGTTAGTCAACAAGGCACCACTGGGAATTGAACCCAGGATCTCCTGTTTACAAGACAGGTGCTTTAGCCAGCTAAGCCATGGTGCCTGCTTGTGGCAACAACACAGCGTCTGCCCACACCTGACTCCCTGCCATCCCCACTGGGGCCTGAAAAGCTTTGCTTGTGTTTGGATTCTGCAAAGCAGAGGAGCAGGTGAGGTTTTCCTTGCAAGCTGTGTGTGTGTTTGTGTGTGTGAATCTTTGGCCAGGTCTGCCCTACAAGGTTACTTCAGCATCATTATATTGCTCAGATGTGTGAAAAACACACAACGCTCCCTCGGTCGGCAGTTTTTGGCTGGTGCACACACTGCAATACCACGTCTGGCGACAAAATTGCCGTGTTTTGGTGACAAAATAAAACCACCTTGACGAGAGGCCTAGTGCTTTTTGCAGCTGTCGCAATCCGTTGCACAGTTATGGCTATGTATGGCCACTTGTCGGTCCATGGCCATCTTGTCCTGTTAAAAGGACAAGGCAGCCTCCATTTTGGACCAGGTTCCTGTTGTATAGGATAGGGCAGAGACTCAATCCTGCCCAGCAACACTAGCTGTGTATGCTCTCCTGTGTTTTTGTTTTTTTTCTCTCCTGCTGGGCCATCTAAAGGTCAGGCTAGTTCTGTGTGTGGAGGCCTGATTCTGCCCAGCAACCTGTTTTTTTTGGGTCGGTCGTCTGGAGGTCAGGTTAATTCTGCCCAGAGACTCATTTTCCTGCTCTTTTTTGGACCCAGTCATCTAAGGGTCAGGTTTGTTTACTCGTCAACTCCAGTGTGCCGTGTGCAAAGCCTTCCGACGTGGGGTGGCAACAGCTCGAAACCTGAAGGGAGGAGGGACCAGGGAGCCAATCAGATGCTGACACGAGGGAGTGAGACCTTTCTATAAAACTAGATTTCCCCCCAAAATTTGTGTGGAGCATCCGCGTGTTAGCTGAAGGACCTGATCACTCGTTCGGCCAGGGTCTCCTCCCGGTAAAGTGCACTCGTGTCGTATCGTTTGGATTCGTTGTCGTTTGGACCCGATCCCTGTCTGCTCGTCATGCTTCTGGTGTCTGTTCTGCTGGTCAGCTGCGCCTGGAGTGCGGTATTTGCTTTTTGATATCTGACAGTTAGCTTATTTAGCCTCTTATCTTTTCCCCTCCCTAACTTGGTACCAAATATCTACTCAGAATATCAGGATTGTATTAGTGAGCTCAGAATTGCACAATTGTTTAGCTAGCTTGTATTATTGTTCTCTTTGTTATTGAATTGTTAATTGCCAACTGCTTTATGTGTTTGAATCACTGCTCTGTCTGTGTCCAGTGTGTGTGTGTGTGTAACTGGGGAGCTGCCTCTGCTTAGAGGGTAGCTGACCAAGGGGGTCCAGTCCCCGCGGTCTGAGTGAGTGGAATCTGCCCAGCTGCAGCCGCACCACACTCTGGGTTTACCCTCTGTGTGAAAGCAAGGGTGGCTGAGGCAGTGGCCCGTGGGTCTCTTTTCTGTGTTTGCACCGGGCATCGCCCTGACGAACCCGATTCCTATCTGTGTGATTGGTGTGTCTGCCTATTTGGTGTGGTGTGGTGAGCAGTATAAAGTGTATTATTACTGTGTTTTGGGGTGTGTTTGTACTTTTGATACCATCCCAGCCAAAGTTGCCTACTCCCCCAGCCCAAGTTGTAATTATCCCCTAAATAAACGCAGCCACTTGGCTTTTCAGTGTTACCCTGGTCCTGCCTGTCTTTTCCTCACTCAATACCAAGCTTGAACGAACCCCCAGCTAATTCAGACAGCAGCAAACTTAAAGTGACAAATGTCAGTGTAAATGCTGCTGCTCATTATATCACCATAACTGGTTTCCACCAGTATCCCACCATGCCTGCCGTGACCTCGCGTGCCCTGCATTCCTGCTACAGAGGTTGGGCCCCTCCCGTTTCATAGCTCCAGAAAGTTGTGACAGCTGAGCCACTATCTATACCGGGATTAGCTTGATAGAACTGCATTGCCAGCCTAAGTAATGTAATTACACCAACCTAATTTTGTAGTGTAGACCTGTCCAAAGAATCACACACACACCTTGGGAGCAAAACTTCATCTGCTCCTCTGCTTTACAGAATCCAAACACGAGCAACACTTGTCAGGGCCCAGTGGGGATTGGCAGAGAGTCAGGTGTAGGCAAACACAGCACTTTAAGCGACAGTAGGTATCCTGGGTTAGCTGGTTAAAGCCCCTGTTTTGTAAACAGGAGATCCTGGGTTCAACTCCTTGTAGTCCCTTCGGAATGGCTTTTGGGGCACCTGGTATTGGCTACTGTCAGAAGACAAGATTCAGAGCTAGATGGACCTATGGTTTAAATTACACTCACAGGCACTGATAATAGAGTTACTGAAAGTTTGGGTGTTAAGAGCTGACAGGTCAGTGGTCCACTCCCCTCAATGCGGTTTTACAGTAGAGCAGTCAATGGGAGCAGAGGGAAACCTTCCCATAGTTGGGACCCTCCTTCCAGATGGTGCTGGGGTTACCTCTCGCACTGAGGTTGCCTCTCCGGGGGAGGGAACTCGAGTTTCTAGGAAAAGGCAGGTGTTAGTAATGGGAGATTCGATTATTAGAAATGTAGATAGCTGGGTCTGTGATGACCGGGAGAACCGTATGGTGACTTGCCTGCCTGGTGCGAAGGTTGCGGATCTCTCGAGGCATCTAGATAGACTTATGTGTAGTGCTGGGGAGGAGCCGGTGGTCATGGTACATGTAGGTACCAATGACATAGGGAAGGGTAGGAGAGATGTCCTGGAAGCCAAATTTAGGCTGCTAGGGAAGAGACTGAAATCCAGGACCTCTATGGTGGCATTTTCAGAAATGCTCCCAGTTCCACGCGCAGGGCCAGGTAGGCAGGCAGAGCTTCAGAGTCTCAATGCGTGGATGAGACGATGGTGTAGAGAGGAGGGGTTCACGTTCATTAGGAACTGGGGAAACTTCTGGGATGGGAGGAGCCTATACAGGAGAGATGGGCTCCACCTAAACCAAAGTGGAACCAGACTGCTGGCACTAAACATTAAAAAGGTTGTAGAGCAGTTTTTAAACTAGGAGATGGGGGAAAGCCGACTGCTGCAGAGGAGCGTGTGGATCGGACACAGACTTCTCTTAGGGGAGAGTCTGATGATAGAGAATCTCCGGGTAATAGTCAGGAGCAGAGGAATGAGAAGTATAATGTAAGGGCTGGATCAGATGATAAACAGTCACATAAAAAAGAATCTGGCACATCAGAAAAAGGTAGGCTAATAAACAGGGACAAGTTTTTAAAGTGCTTGTACACAAATGCCAGAAGTCTAAATAATAAGATGGGTGAACTAGAGTGTCTTGTGATAAAGGAGGATATAGATATAATAGGCATCACAGAAACCTGGTGGACTGAGAGCAATCAATGGGACACAATCATTCCGGGGTACAAAATATATCGGAAGGACAGAACAGGCCGTGCAGGGGGAGGAGTGGCACTATATGTTAAAGAAAGTGTAGATTCAAATGAAGTAAAAATCTTAAGCGAATCCACAGGTTCCATAGAGTCTCTATGGATAGAAATTTCATGCTCTAGTAAAAATATAACAGTAGGGATCTATTATCGACCACCTGACCAGGACAGTAATAGTGATGATGAAATGCTAAGGGAAATTAGAGAGGCTATCAAAATTAAGAACCCAATAATAGTGGGGGATTTCAATTATCCCCATATCGACTGGGAACATTTCACTTCAGGACGAAATGCCGAGATAAAATTTCTCGATACTTTAAATGACTGCTTCATGGAGCAGCTGGTACGGGAACCCACACGGGGAGAGGCGACTCTAGATTTAATCTTGAGTGGAGCACAGGAGCTGGTCCAAGAGGTAACTATAGCAGGACCGCTTGGAAATAGTGACCATAATACAATAGCATTCAACATCCCTGTGAGGGGAAGAACATCTCAACTGCCCAACACTGTGGCCTTTAATTTCAAAAGGGGGAACTATACAGAAATGAGGGGGTTAGTTAGACAAAAGTTAAAAGGTACAGTGACTAAAGTGAAATCCCTGCAAGTTGCGTGGGCCCTTTTTAAAGACACCATAATAGAGGCCCAACTTCAATGTATACCCCAAATTAAGAAAAACAGTAAGAGAACTAAAAAAGAGCCACCGTGGCTTAACAGCCATGTAAAAGAAGCAATGAGAGATAAAAAGACTTCCTTTAAAAAGTGGAAGTCAAATCCTAGTGAGGCAAATAGAAAGGAGCACAAACACTGCCAACTTAAGTGCAAGAGTGTAATAAGAAAAGCCAAAGAGGAGTTTGAAGAACGGCTAGCCAAAAACTCCAAAGGTAATAACAAAATGTTTTTTAAGTACATCAGAAGCAGGAAGCCTGCTAAACAACCAGTGGGGCCCCTTGATGATCAAAATTCAAAAGGAGCGCTTAAAGATGATAAAGTCATTGCGGAGAAACTAAATGGATTCTTTGCTTCAGTCTTCACGGCTGAGGATGTTAGGGAGATTCCCAAACCTGAGCTGGCTTTTGTAGGTGACAAATCTGAGGAACTGTCACAGATTGAAGTGTCACTAGAGGAGGTTTTGGAATTAATTGATAAACTCAACATTAACAAGTCACCGGGACCAGATGGCATTCACCCAAGAGTTCTGAAAGAACTCAAATGTGAAGTTGCGGAACTATTAACTAAGGTTTGTAACCTGTCCTTTAAATCGGCTTCGGTACCCAATGACTGGAAGTTAGCTAATGTAACGCCAATATTTAAAAAGGGCTCTAGGGGTGATCCCGGCAATTACAGACCGGTAAGTCTAACGTCGGTACCGGGCAAATTAGTTGAAACAATAGTAAAGAATAAAATTGTCAGACACATAGAAAAACATAAACTCTTGAGCAATAGTCAACATGGTTTCTGTAAAGGGAAATCGTGTCTTACTAATCTATTAGAGTTCTTTGAAGGGGTCAACAAACATGTGGACAAGGGGGATCCGGTGGACATAGTGTACTTAGATTTCCAGAAAGCCTTTGACAAGGTCCCTCACCAAAGGCTCTTACGTAAATTAAGCTGTCATGGGATAAAAGGAAAGGTCCTTTCATGGATTGAGAACTGGTTAATGGACAGGGAACAAAGGGTAGGAATTAATGGTAAATTCTCAGAATGGAGAGGGGTAACTAGTGGTGTTCCCCAAGGGTCAGTCCTAGGACCAATCCTATTCAATTTATTCATAAATGATCTGGAGAAAGGGGTAAACAGTGAGGTGGCAAAGTTTGCAGATGATACTAAACTACTCAAGATAGTTAAGACCAAAGCAGATTGTGAAGAACTTCAAAAAGATCTCACAAATCTAAGTGATTGGGCAACAAAATGGCAAATGAAATTTAATGTGGATAAATGTAAAGTAATGCACATTGGAAAAAATAACCCCAACTATACATACAACATGATGGGGGCTAATTTAGCTACAACGAGTCAGGAAAAAGATCTTGGAGTTATCGTGGATAGTTCTCTGAAGATGTCCACGCAGTGTGCAGAGGCGGTCAAAAAAGCAAACAGGATGTTAGGAATCATTAAAAAGGGGATAGAGAATAAGACTGAGAATATATTATTGCCCTTATATAAATCCATGGTACGCCCACATCTCGAATACTGTGTACAGATGTGGTCTCCTCACCTCAAAAAAGATATTCTAGCACTAGAAAAGGTTCAGAAAAGGGCAACTAAAATGATTAGGGGTTTAGAGAGGGTCCCATATGAGGAAAGATTAAAGAGGCTAGGACTCTTCAGTTTGGAAAAGAGAAGACTAAGGGGGGACATGATAGAGGTATATAAAATCATGAGTGATGTTGAGAAAGTGGATAAGGAAAAGTTATTTACTTATTCCCATAATACAAGAACTAGGGGTCACCAAATGAAATTAATAGGCAGCAGGTTTAAAACAAATAAAAGGAAGTTCTTCTTCACGCAGCGCACAGTCAACTTGTGGAACTCCTTACCTGAGGAGGTTGTGAAGGCTAGGACTATAACAATGTTTAAAAGGGGACTGGATAAATTCATGGTGGCTAAGTCCATAAATGGCTATTAGCCAGGATGGGTAAGAATGGTGTCCCTAGCCTCTGTTCGTCAGAGGATGGAGATGGATGGCAGGAGAGAGATCACTTGATCGTTGCCTTTTAGGTTCACTCCCTCAGGGGCACCTGGCATTGGCCACTGTCGGTAGACAGATACTGGGCTAGATGGACCTTTGGTCTGACCCGGTACGGCCTTTCTTATGTTCTTATGTACCATTTCCACTTGCTAAACTCCCTCCCAACCTCTATAAAATTACAGTGCAGACATATGGGCTTGAGCCCAACCTCTGAGGCGCGAGGGTTTCTGAACTCAGGCTTCAGCGTGAACACAAATATCTGAACCACAGTTTTTAGCCCTTCAGCTTTAGCTCCACGAGCCCAAGTCAGATGACCGAGGCCAGCACTGCTGCCATCTTTATCCCAGACAAAGGCTGCTGTTGTTAGTCCATGAAACATCAAGGGTGCAATGCAAGCCTGAGTTCACGCACCAGCCCTCAGTGCCCCAGAGAAATCCTGCCCCCTGCTATTGGAACGATGTGCTGGAGATTTGACTAGGAAAGGGACTGTCTGAATTGTCAGAGTGGGGAATGAACAACAATCTACAGCAATGTCATTCACACAAACACACTCTGATCATGCTCCAGCCGGAAGGGAAATGGGCAGGAATTCTCGCTGTTCAGCCCAGGATACACTTACACTAATGCAGCCATGAGTGTGCTGGAGAAGCTGGTCTGAGCAAACAAGTTGAAGTGACAATCCAGTGAGAACAGAATCATCATGTAGCAAAATAAGTGCATATCAAGTAGTTGTGGCCGAGTGGTTAAGGCGATGAACTAGAAATCCATTGGGGTTTCCCTGCGCAGATTTGAATCCTGCCAACTACGCAAGCACTGTGCTGTTGTTGTTATTTTTGTAGCCTTAGTACCTGAGCATCCACAGTGCAAACTGGAGCCAGATCTACTTTCACTCTGTCTACACTTAAAATGCTGCTGTTGCACTGCTATAGCACTTTGGAGTAGACAGTGACTGGAGAGGTTTTCCCATCCCTGTAATAGCTACATGGACAGAACAATTCTTCCTTTTCTTTAGCACTATCTAACCAGGGCTTAGGTCACCTTAACTCTATGGGCTTGGGGGGGTGTCACACCCTGAGAGACGTCGCTCTGCCAGTTAAGTGCCCAGCGTACACCAGCCCTTAGATCCCTCTTGGTATTTCAATGCAGGCACTGACCTGTGAGAGGAAAACATCAGCTCACAAACACAGAGACTGAATTCCCCACATTTAATCTCACTGCACTTTCCAGAAAGTTACAAAATTCAATTCATTCTTGCTAGGAGAGAGAAAAAATAAGTGACATTAAGTTTTTGGCTTGGTTAAATAAAATTAAGTGTTTAATTAATATAGTAAAAATCTGTACTGCTTCCTTTAACTAACACCATCGCGTGAAATAGGAACAGAGACAAATCTTGTCAGTGACGACTAATTTCACAAATGATCTTCCCATTATTAATGTCAACGCTGCCCCCATTGGAGGTCTGGGCATCTCCAGTGTCATTGCTCTGCATTCACCTTCCCCTAGAATTGTTCTCGGACATTTGCGTTCCTCTGCAGCGTGGGGCATGGGGTCACTTGCTGGAGGATTCCCTTGAGGTCTTTAAGCCACGATTTGAGGACTTCAGTAACTCAGACATAGGTTAGGGGTTTGTTACAGGAGTGGGAGGGTGAGAGTCTGTGGCCTGCATTGTGCAGGAGGTCAGACTAGATGATCATAATGGTCCCTTCTGACCTTAAGTCTATGAATCTATGAATCTAGTCCCAAATTTGGAAAATTGTGCAGTTCAGAATGTGAATAGTGACCTCGTCTCCTTCCTGCACCTGCTCTACATTGCTCCACAGCAGCTTCTCCACCTGCAGAGTCACCCCAGCACGGCAGTGCAGCCGCCCAGGGTTCAGCAGGGGCCCCTGGCAAGGACAGTGGGTGCAGCTAACAGCCTGGTGTGCCTGGCCGTGAGGCAGCTGTAAAAAAAGCAACACCCCCTCCCAGAAGTACAGAGACTGAATTCCCCAACTTTAACATCATGACCCCCCTGTAGAAAGCCACACGTGTCAGTTGCATTTTCACAGGGAGATGCAAAAATCAAATGACCAATTTTTAAGTTGAGTAAATAAAGTTGAGGAGAGAGTTATTAACCTCCCAAATATATACTAAAGATCCCTCAACATAACACCTGAAGGTGAAATATGAACAGAGACAAACCTTGTCAGCAAAGGCTCATTTCCCAAACGATCCTCAAAATGTTACTAATTCCCACCCCTCCTCCACAGGAGCTCTGTGCAGTGTAACTGTTCTGCAGGCAGCTTCCCATTCAATGCTGTTGTGGGACTTTCCCAGGCCTGGAAATGTACCAGCGACAGAATTTGAAGAGCAAACCTGGCTCCCCGCACCAGGTGGGATTTGAGTGTTTTGTCCCTGTCACTTAGTGTTTGTCAATAGTACAGACGCCAGGGGCAGGACTCCAGGCTCTGCTTGAGGGATCCTGGCACAGGGGCTGGTGGGGGAGAAAGGACTGTAGATTCTGACCTGTGCTCTGGAGAGGAGGTAATAATTGAAGGGGCATTTTTAACTCCTCCCTTCCTCAGGGTCCCCAGGGCTGGAATTCTACCATCCACAGGCCAAATGAGGGGGTGATGCCACTTGGCTAATGAAAACCAGTGCTCTAGGTGAGGCTTGAACTCACAACCTCAGCATAGCTCCTCTCAGCACTGCCCTATAAGTACTATATGCTAACCAATTGTGCCACTGGAGCACCTGTTAACTGCTGTTCTCCCAGTTCCCTAGGTTGATACAGGCGAGGAGTGACCCCAAAACATTCTCAGTGGGGCTGGGAGCAGGTAGCGACAAGTGTTGGTACTCGGTGGGGTGGATTCTTCTTAAGGGTTCCAGGCCCCATTTGACCCTTTTGTTCTTCCCTGTGTAAGAACAGAGCTGGTTAAGACTCAATGGAGAGTCTTGCTGCAGACCAACAGATCTGAAATCACTGAGAACCAGCTCTAAGCATTAGTCCTGCTTTGGGACAGTGTCTCTCATGCAAGAAACTGCCCAGTCTGCGCTAGCAGTGAGGCTCCCTCACTAACAGCTGAAATCAGGGAGAGCTGTGTGAAGTGCAGGGCCCCAGGGGTGCCTGAACAGGGGGGAACAACACCCCAGGACTTTTAAACATGGGAGGGCTCTGCCTTGCCACTTTGTAATGACCGTAAGGGCGAGTGAGGGTGGGGAGGGGACGGAGAGCAGTGAGCGGGAGGTGGGGTCTTGGGGGAAGAGGCAGCGTAGGAGCGGGGCCTTGGGGAGAGGGTGTGGGGCAGGGGCGTGGCGTTGAGTGGCAGGGATGGGGCTACTGTTCGGGCTCTGGAGGCTGCTACTTTTAGGGAGCCTGTTCCGCTCCTGGTGGGACCACAAGACGTCCCAGAGCAGAGAGGGTGGCCAGCAGAGCGGTGACAGGGGGGAACGGCAAGTGGCCAGCAATGTAGCCAGACAGCAGAGGGAGAAAGGGGCTTTCCCCCCGGGAGGTGAGAGGTGAACTCTGGGTTTTCACTGACCCAGGGCAGCAACTGTGGGTGAGGTGCAGTGAAGGGAGGGGCACATCCACAGAGCTTCTGGTGTCTGGATTTAGGAGCCCGAGGCAAAAGGCCACTGCCCAGCGCACTGTCGGGGTGTGTTTTGCTCATAGTGTTGTGTTATGAATCCTGATTGTGGTGTTTTCCCAAGTTAATACAAGGTGATTTTCCTCCTTTTTATTGAAGTTTCTTTTCTACACTCAGTGCGTGTGAGTGGGAAAAGTATCACCTCTTAGAGGCACCCAGTGGCCAGGGTTAGTTTCCCCATGTTACTGGGTGGGGGCTTAAGCAGATTGTGTGTTGTATTGTTGAAGAGGAGCCCCAAACACGGAATTGTAACTTCAGGCTTCAGAGTAAGAGCCAGAGGTGCTGCCAGCTGAGCTAGCCAGGCCGCCTAAACGTATTAACCCCTTTCACCGCAAGAGCAAAGACCGGGTACTTCTGTGTTTCTCAGCAGCTGGGAAAAAGCCTCTTGGGGGAAATAGCTCCTGCCCCACCGCCAAAAGGAGCCCATTGAGTGGGAACGGTTAGAGGCCCCACCTGCTTTCCAACCACCTTGTGATGCTGGCTGGCCGCAGAACGAATGCTGGTCTGTGGGTGGCCTTCAGTGGGGGTTTGGCATGGCAGGGAGCAGGCTAGCTGGGTGTCTCTGTGGCTGTCTGCTGGCCACGCATAGGCATGGTTCTCCCCTCCTCTTGCCCTGCCCTTGGTTGCTCTGTGGCTTTTAAGCCTTCCCTTGGAGTTGTCAGCACCAGCCGCCTCTGCTCCAGGTGCCCAGAGGAGGAGAGGTGCTGGGCTCCAGCCTGGGACTCTTCCTCCCTCCTGCCTAGCCCTGACTATGAAGCCTGGCCCTGGCCCTCCTTCCTTTAAATGCCATATGGGCAAGAGGAAGAGTGTGACAGCTGCAGGGACCAAAGTTGTGGGCATCAGGTGAAGCAGCGAGAAACAACCATCCGGTCAACCCGCAGGAATCTCTAGCCAGACTGTTAAGTTCTAGGACCCCAACCTATAGTGGCCAGCCCATTGAACCAACCAGACCAAAGACCTATCTCCAGTGGGCATCAGTCACCCAGCGTGAGGGGGAAAAAACTCACTCTAGTTCACCCTGAGAGAGGGTAGCTAGACACATTGAGCTCCAGGACTTTGCAGCAAAGCAACATATATCCAGGAGGTCCCACTGAGATTTGAACTCAGATTCTAGGATTCAAAGTCCTGAGTGCTGCCCATTACACCATGGGACCTGTAGCATTTTCATTTGCTAGACCCCTGTTACTCTCAGCTGGCTGGTTTGCACTCTGCACTTATTGCTTCCCACCAGCGGCTTCCTCTCACGGGACTCTCTCTCCTCCTCCAGCGACTGTGGTCCTGCACTATCAGATCCGCGGGTCCTGCCCTGAGTCCCTGCATCCCCCTGCTTTGTCTCCGTTCCCTGCAGGCCACAAAAATGTCAGGGGAGGCCGCCCCTCCCTTCACTCGGTGCTCCCACTCATATCAGCCAGCTGCAGCCTCATCTCCTGGAACTCGGGCAGCTGTCGCTTGATCCGGTCGTACAGTCACACGCTGAATGGCTCCCCCAGGGCTGCCCAGAGGATTCAGGGGGCCTGGGGTCTTCGGCGGTAATTTGGCGGTGGGGGGTCCTTCTGCTCCGGGACCCGCCGCCGAAGTGCCCCGAAGACCCGCGGCGGCGGCCCCCTGCTGGCGACTTACTGCAGCTGCGTCTTCGGGGCACTTCGTTGGTGGGTCCCGGAACGGAAGGGCCCCCCCGCCGCTGAAGACCCGGCTGCACTTTAGTGGCAGGTCCCACTTCGGTGGTAATTCACTGGCAGGGGGTCCTTCCTCCCTGGAGCGGTAGGACCCCCCACCGGCGAAGACCGGGAGCAGAAGAAGCTCTGGGGCCCCAGGCCCCGCAAGAGTTTTCTGGGGCCCCTGGAGCGAGTGAAGGACCCCGCTCCACGGACCCCAAAAAACTCATGGGGGCCTCTGCGGGGCCCGGGCCTGGGGCAAATTGCCCCACTTGTACCCCCACCTCTGGGCGGCCATGCCTCATTCTCATCAATGCCTTTAATCAATCATTTTAATATAATTTAACTAATCAACCGTAACATAATGTTACTTGATTATCTTACCAATTAGATCCCACCATCTAAATTGTTTTAAATCAAGCAAAATTACTTATATGTCAGCCAAAGACATTTAAAAAACCAGACACCGCACAGATAAACAATATAGAAATTGGGAGCAATAAAGAAATCACCATGATTACAGGCATGCAAAACATTTAAGAAATGACTATATTGTGAAGATTCTTTATTATTCATGCAGTTAGCCAGGAAGACCCTTAGTATTTGGGTACTTTTAACAGATTTGCCCATTAATTGGGATATGCTCATTTATTGTGGTTACTTGTCTTGGTTTTCCCCGATATTTCTACTCTTCTTGCGGGTGGGGGGGTTGTGTAAATCTATCAATGTACTGGTTGTGTGCCCAATGGAATGATTCAAACAGCACTTTCAAGATGACACCCTTATTTGTCCCAGATTTAGCATGTCCCTATCATCACCCTTACATCACTACAAGAGCCTAAACAAAATAAGTTACATTCTTAAAGATTAATACCTGAGGTAGAAAAGGAAACAGAGAGATAAAATGAGGGAACTCACCCACTCCAGGAAGCTTGAACTCGTGAGTCTTCATTGATGATCTTAACTCAGAATCTTAATTCTGTCAGGAGTAGATGTGGTTACCTAGGGAAGTGGTGGAATCTCCATCCTTAGAGATTTTTAAGCTCAGTCTCCAGAAAGCCCTGGCTGGGATGATTTAGTTGGGGATTGGTCCTGCTTTGAGCAGGGGGTTGGACTAGATGACCTCCTGTGGTCCCTTCCAAACCTGAGATTCTATGATTCTATTCTATGATTCTAAATCAGGCAAATTTTGGGTCTATATACGCATAAGAATTCTTACTTGAGAGTGAGGAAATGGTTTGGTAGATAAAATATGCAATTGGTTGAATTGGTTGATGGGAGAACACTAGATTTGTTTATGGGTAAACTGAGGACTGAAGGAATTTCTTTAGGCTAGATAATAGGAGCTGATCACTTCTTACTATGGGTGATGTTCCTTCAGGGGGCTGACAATTAATTTGTCTGCTTCGGTATTTTGGCTTGGCAACACTTGCAGATTTGCAGCGCTGCAGCAGGGTGTGAAACCCCCCCCCTCCAGCGCTGCAAGTTGCGGCGCTGCAAAGTGCCAGTGTGATCAGAGCCCCCCCAGCGCTGTACGTTAATCCCCATAGGGAGGTGGAGTACAAACAGCGCTGGGAGAGCTCTCTCCCAGCGCTGGCGCTCTGACCACACTCGCGCTTCAAAGTGCTGCCGCGGGAGCGCTCCCGCGGCAGCGCTGTGCAGCGCTAAGTGTAGCCATAAAATCAATCAGAGTTTCAGTACTAGAAGTCTGTTCTACTGCTACGGTGGGTGTGAATGAGGATAGGGGTGTTGCCTAAAGCTTGTCACCAAGGAAGTACGTATGTCTCGCACCTCCATTAACTGCTTTATGCAAGGTTTTTCTCAGATCAGTTTTGGTTGTGCGGGGGTGGGGGAAAAGACTGGATAATGTGCCCTGGTTTCCAAAGAAGACAGGTATTATCTGTGACCGCAGAGTTCTTAACAGGATATTGATCATAAAATATTTAACCATATGTTGTGACTACTTACATTAAAGAAATCCATTCACCTTAGTTTAGGAGAGAGACCACTGATTGACCGAAAGTAATCTGGTGTTGCAGATCCCCATAGTGCAATTATTTTTTCTTCTCCACTGTCAGTGCAGCTTTCATTTTGGTGAGTTTTGCACAAAGATGAATCCAAAAATTCTGCAGCCACTGGTCATCTGCCCAAGCCTTCATTGTTGCAGAAGATTTTTGCCCTTGGGAACGATGTAGGGTGAGACCATATAATACACTTACCGAATATTTGTGAATCAGCTTCTACACACAAGCAATGACGTGTGAACATGGGACTGTAAGAGCTGGATTCACAGGCAAGAGTAGTTCAGCAAAAGGCAATCCTAAAATTTGTGAACTGTTCTGATACTTTACATAGACAAATAGTTATGAGAGACTCTTTTAAATACTCAAGAGGTGTGATGCAGAGTTTGATGGAATATAGGGAAATTATTTCACTGCATCAAGTCTCCTGTAGCAGTAAATTAGCACCGGGGCAGCAGATTTTTATATTTTTTAGTGGCATCCAGAAAAGGTCCAAGGGAGTTTTCCTGTGAGAGGGGGATTAGAGTCAGTACCGACCTTACAATGGTGACAGCGGTGCCGTGGCACCAGGCCCACCCTGCATCTCACTGCAGACACAGTGCTCAGAATTAAGCAATGTTCTCAGGGCTATTGTACTCTGTACTAGTTTTCAGTTGCCAGCTACATGCTTCAGCCATGCCACTTTCTCACTAGGCTATATCCTGAATAGTGTGACTGGGAATGAGGCGGGGGCAGGGACTGTAGCAGATGCAAATTCGAGGTGAATATTGTCTTGTCCATACTGTCCTGGGTTTATGGTGCTTTATGCCATGGACTGAAGCAAAGTGGCTGGTGAATAACCAGGAATCTGGTTAATAATTGTTATCTAAATTCAGCTTTCTTCTTTCTCTCTCTGTGAATTATCACTAATTCAAAATAGTAGTGTGCAAGTTGACTGGATAATGGTAATAGCATAATCTCTTGTTATAACATTGTAAACCATACTACCTGGTTTTTATATTAAACACCTACTATACATAATACAATCAATCAGACAGAAACAAAACCTAAGAAAAGTGTATTCTTTCTGCGTCTTATTTAAAGTTTTACAGTAATCTCTTGCTTCAGAATGCCTCATGGGTCACCCATACTGTTTGCAATAGGATTCAACATGTGGCTTGGCAGCTGACTCTGTACTGATTCCTGAACAGCTGGTAGCTCAATATTAATCTGAGATAGATAATTTTTTACCTCAAGGTTCCCAAGACACAGACAAGGTCTTCATCTCGAGGCCAAAAGACCAAAAACATCAAGACACTTGATCACGGCCTTGGATAGACCAAGAGACTACTCACCCATATGCAGAAGCACAACTCTGTATATATGGGGAGGGGGAGATTATTGACCTTTGTGCATATGTAATAGTTTTTGGTGTTTGTAAGACAAGGTATAATAATGAACTGTGGAAAAGTTCCTGTTTGGTGTGAGAGATGTTACTTGTACCTAAATGCACTCCCCTTCCCCACTCCCAGCCCTATGCATGCTGACTTGGGAATATCACTACCGTAGTGTCAGCTTTTAAGAGAGCTTCACATGCAGAGCCGTAACTAGGGATTTTTGCACACAAGGCAAGGAACAGAGGCAGCATGTCCGGCTCTTCCCTATTGGAGGGAAGGATCCACCAACGAATTTCTGCAAAAGAGCCGTATGTGCCGCCCCTCTCCATTGATGACGACCAGCGGCAATTCGGCAACGGGTCCCCCAGTCCCTCTCAGAGAGAAGGACTTGCTGCCGAATTGCCGCTGAAGGAGAGACTTTCTGAGCCCCTCACTTTCCGTGCCCGAGGCAAGTGCCTCACTCTCCTTGCCCTCGTTACGGCAATGTTCACATGCACCACTTCTAGTATTACAGTAAGTTAAAACAAGCTACAGTACATTGGGACATTAATGCTCTATTACAGTGTTTGCATTAGCATATTAAAAGCTATAACACTGAACAGACTAGTTAGGGCCGGCTTTAGGAAGTTTGGGGCCCACCCAATTCAAACATTTTCGGCGGGGCCCCAGCAGGGATGACTTTAAAAAAAAGGAAAAAAAGGTGGGAAAAAAAAGCCTTTCCTTTCTTAGCAACCGGTTCCCTATAAAAAGTTCTGATTTAAGGGATGTGCCAGAATATGTATTTCTGGTACCAATAGGGTTACTATATTTCCAGATTTAAAAATTCCTCCCGGACAGCAATTTAAGAACCAAAATGTCTGACATGTCTGGGAAAATATGGCTGTATGTTAACACTACCTACAGTTCTTTTTTAAAAAGATGGGACTGAACTAGAAATGAACTCCGCTTCACATGTGTGGGTCCCCGCCACTCCCTGGGAGTGTGCTAGGGTGACCAGATGTCCCGATTTTATAGAGAGAGTCCCAATCTTGGGGTCTTTTTCTTATATAGGATCCTATTAACCTCCACCCCATCCTGATTTTTCACACTTGATGTCTGGTCACCCTAGGGTGTGCACATGTCTGGGTACCAGCTGTTCTCTTCTCCCATCATTGAAGCAGGTGTGCAGGGTTACTGCCCAGGGAATTGCAGGGCACCAGTGGACATGGGGCTGGCTGCAGGCAGGGCAAGGGGTGCAGCAATGGCTGGAGACAGGGGTGGGTGGGGTGGGGTGGGCTGGCTGGCTTCAAGCAGGACCATAGGGGGGTGCAGCATAGATTGGCAGTGCTGAAGACAGAGAAGTGCAGGAATGGCTGGCTTCAGGCGTGGGGGGGTGCAGCAGGGGTTGGCTGGAGACAGGGCAGGGAGTGGTTGGCTGGAGACAGGGCAGGGGGTGCAGGTACAGGGGGTACAGACCACCCGGTATGGTAAGTGCTCCCTCCTCCTCCTCCCTCCCCCACCAGAGTAGCAGCAGCCACCTGGGGCTCCCCTGCTTCCACAGCCCTGGCCATGTACACAGCTGCCGGAGCCCTGGGGAAGCGGCGGGGCTCCAGTGGCTATTTAAAGGGCTGGGGCGATAGAAACAACGGGGGCCACGGACTTTTTAAATAGCCCACAGATCCCAACAGCCCTACCCCATGGCTCCAGCAGTGTGGCAGGGGTAGCAATTTAAAGGGCCCCCAGGCCCTTTAAATTGTCCCCTGGAGAAGCCGGGCCACCCCGGTACAGTGCACTGACTCTTGCCAATACACCGAACCGGGGCTTGGGCGCGGGACCCTCTTAGGGGCAGGGCCCGATTCAGGGGAATTGGTTGAATTGGCCTAAAGCCGGCCCTGCCAGTATATCCAGGACATTAGTAGCACACTTTTCCCCCACCAATACCTAGTAGTTGCACTGTCATCTCCCATAGCTACTTAGGTTGCAGCTTTATTGTTAAAACTAAATTGGGAAGAAAGACGACTGATTCAGAACTTGATTAATGGGTACTTTATCGCTAAAGGGTGCAGTGGGGTGTAGACTTGGAGGGAGGAAGGTTTCTATGATGTAGGCAAGATCAAGTATTTTATCCAAAACCAGAATATGAATGGCGCTGGTCTTCTTGGTGTCTGACCTTGAGCCCATGCCTCATATCCCCATTTCCCCCATGGGGACCCACAAATGTTTAGCACCAGGCCCACAACAGGTTAATCCGGCCCTGTTTGGGGTGCAGGCTCTGGGATGGAGTTAGGGGTGCAGGAGGGTTGCAGGCTATGGGGAGTTTGAGTGAGGGGTGCAGGCTCTGACCTGGGGCAGAGGATTCGGGTACAGGAGGGGGTGCGGACACGCGGGCTCTGGGAGGGAGTTAGCAGCTCAGCACGTTATATAAGAGAAAGGCGCTGCAGTGATTCCATATAGACATGGAAAATGATAGAAGACACTTTTCCATAGTCAAAATGTGAGAGGCAGAGTGTGAGGGAGGGAGGGGGTGTCTATGCAATATTTCCCGCATTCAGGCTCCCGGCTGGAGCAGTAACAGCCCTGCAGCACTTGTACAGGCTAGAGAGGAGCTGCGGTGTCTGAGCTGTGACAGTCTGGGAGCTGGGCTGCCGGTGCCTCTAAGCCCCAGCCCCGGGAACCCGCCCCCTGCTCCGGGGCTGACACACTGCAGAACTGAAAACAGCCTCTGCCCCCCCACAACCCGGACACCCCCAGATCTGCGAGCCCAGCAGGGGGCTTATCCCGAGGGGCCCCTGTCCCACCCTCCCCAAACGGGGGTTTTGTCCCCGCACAGGGTCTGGCAGCGTCTCCCCCCCCCACCCGGGCTTAACCCCGGCTCCCACCCCCCACCCCGGCTCCTCCCCCACCCCCGATTTTCCCCCTTCAGCCCCTCTCCTGCCGCTGCCTACAGCAGCTTGACCCCCCCCGGCCAGTAAATTTCTGCCCCGCTCAGACCCTGGCAGCCCCCCCCGCTGCGATTTGCCCCCTTGAGCATTTTAAACACCCCCCAAGAGCAGGCAGCAATTCGCGAGTAGAGGTGAGGGCAGAGAGAGGGCAGCGGCGACAGCGAGGGTTACTGGGCATGCTCAGTTCAATCCGCGCATGCTCAGTGCAGCCAAAGTAGCGAATCGGGAGCGGTTCATGTTTCTGACGTTACACCTGCTGCCCCCGAGCCCCGGCCCCCCACCGCCCGCCCGCTCCGGTGCCGCCCGCAGGGTCTGAGCCGCGCAGCCCTCCCGGCCGCCAGCGGGATTCGAATCCCAACGGCCGCACGCGCCGAGTCTCTGTCCCGCGCTCTCTCCGCCAATCAGGGAGCGGGAAGGGGCGCGGCAAAGTGACGAGCTACGGCCACTCCTCCCATAGAGGCCGCGTGTGAGAGAGAAAGAGAGAGAGAGAACTACGCTTCCCAGTGTGCACCGGGAGGGGGCGCGTTGTCTGAGCAACCGACCGTCACTTCCGCTCTGAGACGAGCCAGGAACTACAACTCCCAGCCTGCCCCGAGGCGCCTCCGTCCTCTCCAGCCCAGGTGAGGGCGGGTCCCTGGGTCAACCTGACACCTCCCCCCCCACCCAGCGCAACCCCTCATCCCCGCCCCGCCCCCCCAGAGAGCCCCTGCCCCGCCCCCCTCCGGCTCCTGACGCGAACTCACGTGTCGCGGGGTCTCGGCCCGCCCACCCCGCCTGCTTTTCCCTTGGCCTCGTCTCTCCCCACTCCGGGGGGGGGGGCTGTTGGATGGAGCCATATGGAAATAAGGGGGAGGGGCAGGGCTGGGAGCCAGGACTCCTGGGTTCTCCCCCAGCTCTGGGGGACGAGGGGGGTAGAGTGGGGGTAGAGTGGGGGAGGGGCTGGGGTGCCTGCTGCCCTCGCGGCGACCAGCAGAGCCCCCCCTGCAGCTTGCCCCCCCCAACCAGGCGCTGGGTGTGCTGGTGCCTGGAGCCGCCCCTGGTTCCAGCCCCTCTGCCCAGGCAGCTCCCCCAGCCTGACACACACCCAGCCCCTGCACCCGCCCCACCCCAGGGCTCCTCAGCCCAGAGGGGAGCCCCCCGGCTGAGTGGGGCAGCAGAACCCCCTGAAATTACCTTGGGACCAGCATGATCTGCCTCCGCCCTGCCCTGCTCCGCATGTATTCGGAGTGAGTCAGTTTCCCTGTCCCAACATGTGTCCTGCCCTGTGTCTCTTCTCCTCCCCAGTTCCTTCCAAACCCCCCCATTTCCCCTGCACCCCGGGCTGGGTCTCTGCCAACCCCCCTTTTCCCCTCCTGCCCCCAATATCTCCCTGCCCCTACAGGTCTATAGGGCTGGATCCCTCCCGCCCCCCTTCTCCCCTCATTTCCTGCCTCTGGGGGTCTATGGAGATGGGTCTCTCCTCCCTCCATCCCCTCCCCTGCCCCCAATATCCCTCTGGGGCTCTGTGGGGCTGGGGCTCTCTCCCTGCCCCTGTGCTCTCCCCTGCACACGATGTCCTGGGAGTGACTCAGTTTCCCTGGACCAATATTTCACACACCCCACCCCCACCCGACATGTCTCCCTCCACCCCACCCCATTTCCCCTGCACCCCAGGCTGGGTCTCTGCCAATCCCCCTTCTCCCCTACTGACCCCAAGATCCCCTGCCCCTGCAGGTCTATGGGGCTGGGTCTCTCCCTCCTCCCTTCTCCCCCCATCCCCTCATCCCTTCCCCCAATAGCTCCCTGCCCCAGGCTGTCTATGGGGCTGGGTCTCTCCCTGAAGCCCCGCCCCCAGCGCGGGGCTCACAGACAATCCCCGCCCGGCGGCTGTGACGGGCGCTGGGGCTGTGACGTACGCTGACGTGTTCACTCTCTGCAGGCGACTCATTCACTTGAGACCAAAACGACAGAAGGCGTCACGTGTCCATGGGCGGGGTTATGCAGATGAGCAGTGTCTGGCGGCAGGACGGAGAGCAGCGAGAGGAACCGAAGGAGCCCGGCGGAGAGAATTCTCTGCGTGTGGACAGAATCCGGTGTGGGGAGTTCGTGCTGTGGGTGCCTGCGCCGGAGTCACTTCGGGGCAGTGATTGCCACTGAGCTGCATAGTGACCAAAGGCGTGTGACTGGGGTGTGGTGCCTGGCGGGGAGCAGCTCCTGGTGAAAAGAAAGCAGCAGATCCTGTCCTAGCGGTGGTTTGTGGGGCTGGGTGGGGGGTTTTTTTTGCAACCATGAGTGGGATTGTTGTGGGTGCAACTAACCCCCCCCTTCTCTGGTGGGGCGGGGCTTCTACTATCTGCCTGGGGGAGGGGGAGGTCCAAGATGTCACAGCCCATGGTTGGGGGGGTTGTATCATGTTTCTGAAGTGGGAGAGCAACTTCCCCCGCTCCCACTCACTCTCAACTAGGGGGCTGGGCTGGGATCTCTAGGGAGGGGAGCACAAGAAAAAACAGTCTTCCCTATGGAACCCAGGAGTCCTGGCTCCCAGTCCCCCTGCTCTAGACCCCCTCCACTCCCTGGGCCAGGGATAGAACCCAGGGGTCCTGGTGCCCAGCCCCCTCCCTGCTCTGACCACTCGACCCCACTCCCCTCCCAGGGTGGTGCAGGGGTCACTGGGTCGGTGTCCCAGCTCTGCTAAGGGCCGTGACTGATTTTCCCAAAGTGCTTCCTTCTGAATCCAGCACATCTGCCCCCCCCCCCGCCCGGTCACTGCCCACCCCCATGCGGGGGCACCAGCACTGTGCCGGGTCGTGATGGGAAATTGTCCAAGCTGGCCCAGGAGAGACATGTGTGTCCCTGCTGCTCCCTGCTGGTGGGGCTGAGCCCGGCTCTGTGTGTGTGTGTGTGTGTGTGTGTGGTGGCTGTGGCTTTGCAGGATTTTGTATCCTGCAGCAAGTGACACACACACACACACACACACACACATTGACGCAGAAATGGACTCTCAGTCCCAAGAACACTCACACACAACACACCCAGAGAGGCATGCTAGCCCAACCCCCAAAGAGAGAAACAATCACACCCCCAGCCACACTCACAATCACACACACAGCAGAATATTCACAATTGTGCTCAGAGACACAACCGCACACAGTTCACTCCCACTGCTCCCAACACAAGGACCTCCTGCCCCACACAGCCTGTGCCGAGGCCTGTGGAACTCACTGCCACTGGACAGCTACCCATGAGAATGGACCTTTCCAGGAGATCAATAGACATGGCCATGGCGACAGAGGGGGCTGGGCTCCCAGGGTCTGACCCGGGCTGAGACTGGTTCTGACCTAGAGGGGTCTATCCAGCAGGGGGCAGCGTGACCCACACACAGACCCACCAGAAGCACCTTTCTTAGCGGGTCTCCCAGGCCATCCCCCACGCTGCCCCGGTTGGGTAACAAAGGGGCAGTACGGGACTCTGGGCCGTGTCACAACCCGGCCCCAGCCCCTCGCTCCCACAGAGCCAGGGAGAGAACCCAGGAGTCCTGGCTCTCCCCCTGACACACACCCTAACCACTGGACCCCACTCCGCTCCCAGGGCTGGAGATAGAACCCAGGAATTCTGACCACCAAACCTGCCCCCCCCCGCTCTGACCACTAGACCCCACACTCCCCTTTTAGATTTTAGTCCCGCTGCCTCTTCTATCCACCCACCCCACCTGTCCATCCCTTTGCTGCAGGTTTCTGGGGTGTAACCCCTGCTCTGCACTCCCCCAGTGCAGCCCAAGGCTTTTCCTCCCCCCAACCACACATCCTCACCCCCCTCGTGCTGGATCGTCTGCTTGGCCCCCTGCCCCCTCTCGGGGTGCACTGTGCGGCGTGGCTGGGGATTGTGCAATGGCCCAGCACCAGGCAACACAGAACGGACACCACACGCCCTGCCCCACCTCACCTGAGCTGCTCTCCAGGTGCATCGGAGCCCAGCGCCCCGCACCTGGGCCCTCCTGCCCCACTGGGGGTGAGCTGCAGCCCCCGCCACACTCCACAGAGGGGAGAAGTGTCAGGCCAGCCAGCCCTTGTAACGGGGAAGTCACCACCTGGGTCGACGGTATGGGGGATGTGACATACAGAGAAACAGTTGTTGCGCAGAAAGAGGGCAGCAGAGCATGCATACACACACACACACACACAATTGCAAACATACACAAACACATGCATGAATCCAGCCACACACACACACACTTGCTAATATACACAAACACATGCACAAATCCAGCCAACATCAACACAACTGCTAACAGATGCAAACACATGCACAAATCCAGCCACATGAACACACACACTTGCACAGCCACAAACACAACCCCCACAGCTGTAATAACACCCCCCCACACACAAAACCCTTACAGAAAACCACACAAACACATGCAGAAATCCATCCATCCACCCACACACACACACTCCATCCCCACTCTGTGCACACACCTTGGGTCACTGCGACACTGAATACTTCAATTGGATGGGGGGCCCAGCACCATGGATATTCCCTGCCCCCCAGGGCTCACAGGGGGTGGATTGGGGGGTTACAGGGGGCATGATCCAGTGCCAGCCAAGCGGGGGGTTAGAGGTGGGGATGGGGGCCGTGGTTTCTGCACCACCCAATTCCTGACACAGGCTCCTTCTAGGATTTGCATTTCTTGGTAGTTTTCACCCCATCATCGCTTCCTGCCCAGCCCCCCTCCTGCTGTGCAAGGTGGTTCGGGGGGGATGGGAAGAACCCAGGAGTCCTGGCTTCCAGCCCCACCTGTGCTAAGGTACGAGACTCCACTCTAACCCCAGCACTGGGACTGGAACCTAGGAGTCCTGACACCCATCTTCCTTTCCTCTAACCACTAGACCCCACTCCCACCCTTTTGGGGAGCCAGGACTCCTGGGTTCTTTCCCCAACTCTGGGAGCAGAGTGGGGTCTAGTGGTTAGAGCAGGAGGAGCCAGGAGTCCTGGGTTTTACTCTCAGTGCTGCTGTGTGACACTGAGTCTGTTTCTCCTCCCACTTTTTGGGTGTGGAGCCTGTAAACTCTCTGGGGCATGGTCTCTCGCTGTGTCTGGGCAGCGCCTGGCCCAACGGGGCCTGATCTCAGCTGGGGCAGGGACTGTCTCTGTGTCTGTGCAGCCCCAGGCACAACGGGGGCCTTGATTCTTCAGTGGGGGGCTGGCATGGCAGGGAGCAGGCTGGCCGGGTGTCTTTGTGGCCGTCTGCTGGTTCTCCCCTCCTCTGGCCCTGACCTCGGTTGCTCTGTAGCTTTTAAGCCTTCCCTTGGAGCTGTCAGCACCAGCCGCCTCTGCTCTAGGTGCCCAAAGGAGGAGAGGTGCTGGGCTCCAGCCTGGGACTCTGCCTCCCTCCTGCCTAGCTCTGACATGCCTTCCTTCACGTGCCATGTGGACAAGAGGTAACATGTGGCTGCAAGTAAAATGGCCAAACTTGTGGGCATCAGGTGAAGCTGTGAGAATCCCAAGCATCTGGTGAAACCACAGGAATCAGCAACCAGGGAAGCAAGTTTTAGTGCCTCAACCCTAGTGGGCAAGTCACCCAGCAGGAGGGGAAAGATTGGCTCTTGCACCACTGGAGACAGGGAAGTTGAGCACTGGAAGCTCCAGGGCTTTACCACAAGCCAACACAATGTCCCACTGAGATTTGAACTCAGATTGCAGGATTCAGAGTCCTGAGTGCTGCCCGTTACACCATGGGACCATGTCACCTTGCTGTTTCTGGACATTGGTGACTCTCACGGGGCTGGCTCGTGTAAGGGGCTGTTGGCCCCTTACTAAAACTTAGTGGGGTTTTTGGTTGGCTAGTTCCCAGTCCCAATAGAAGGGGGAAGGGCCAATGGGAAATCAGGACCCTGAGACTGACAATTCCCAGGGGCAATGGGGAGAGGCCAAAGCTCCAAGTTAGCTGCACTGACAGGCCAGGCAGTGTAATGAGGGAGTCACCAGGCCAGGGGGTCCCATCCTCCGTGGGAGCTGGAGCTGCCTGGGCCAGAGTGGGGCAGAGCTAAGGAGAGAGCAGGAGCCCGAGAAGAGCCGGGGAGTAGAGCTGCACCAGCCGGGGAGAACCAGAGCAGATCTGTGCTGGGAGCCGAGCCGCAGCAGCACGAGCCGTAGAAGCTGCCCAGGGAGCAGATCTGTGTGGGGAGAAGAGCTGCAGCAAGCGGAGCCAGACTATTGGTCAAAGGTGGTGGGGAGGTGGTGACCTCACAGAGAGATGCTGACATCAGCCAGGCAGGACAGGGGCGAGGGGCCAGGGAAACCTCAGAAACCTCTGTGGCTTTGCTTCAGCAAGTCTCCTTCTCCAGGTCTCTCTTTGAGGACTGAGACAGTATTCAGGTTCACGGACGTGAGCGCCAGGAGGAACCTCTTTCGAGTTTTCTCCTTCCCTTTTCCTGATTTTCAAATTAACCATCAGATCTTGAATTTCACACATTGAATGACCTGAATAAAGTGCTCTCACATGAGCTCCAGACCAACAGCAGTGCACAGTTTCAGCAAGTATTTGAGGAGAACTGCAATGTTAGAGAGAATCATGAACTGCTCAGAGACAATTAATGCAGAGAAGCAGCAAAATTCATCAAACATAGAACTGGTTCTGACTTATTTACTTGGTCTTAAAAGAGAACAACAGGGACCTGAGTCTCCTCCCTGTCAATAACCCGCTGCTCAGCCAATCAGGGTAGAGACTGAGGATGGGAGGCTGAGGGTTCTCACCA
The DNA here is from genome assembly GCF_020497125.1 of Mauremys mutica. Taxonomy (NCBI): domain Eukaryota; kingdom Metazoa; phylum Chordata; order Testudines; family Geoemydidae; genus Mauremys; species Mauremys mutica. Next base: position 38,702 of record NW_025423045.1, on the reverse strand, counting down.
GAGAGCCCAAAGGATGGTCCAGGTCACTGTTGGGAATCACTGCCCGAGCACTATTTCAGCCCCACATTTTTGGTGGACCTCCCACAGTGGGAGCTGTCGAGAACTCCCCTGCCACACGCACACACACACACACACACACCCTCTCCTGGTGTTGGGAGGGGAACTGGTGAAAGGACAAAGAAGCAAGAGACAAAGAGAAAGGTGAAACAAAAAGGACAAACCCTAATGTCCCCAGTGATTCTGAGGGACAAAATCCCAGTTGCAGAATAAAATTCTGCCTCCTTAAGCTCGTGTTTTCCATGCCTAGAATTCAACTGTCACCTGATGGATCAGACTGAACAGGTTTCAAACTCAAGGAGGCTCTTACCTTCTAAACAGGGACGGCTGTTTTCTAGTAAAATCACTAAAAGGGAAGGAGAAAACTCGAAAGAGGTTCCTCCTGGCGCTCACATCCATGGACCCGAATACTCTCTCTCTCCTCAAAGATAGACCTGGAGAAGGAGACTTGCTGAAGCAAAGCCACAGGGGTCTCTGAGGTTTCCCTGGCCCCTCACCCCTGTCCTGCCTGGCTGATGTCAGCATCTCTCTGTGAGGTCACCACCTCCCCACCGCCTTTGACCAATAGTCTGAGGTCCTGCAAAAGGCCTTTGTGATGTCACTGCCACATCCCTCCCTTGCTGGGCCAATGTCCTGCCCCTGGCCAGGCACTTTGGAGGTTTGAGCTACTCCCTCAAGAACAAATGGATATAAATTGGCAGTCGGGAAGTTTAGGCTTGACATTAGACGAAGGTTTCTAACCATCAGGGGAGTGAAATTCTGGAACAGCCTACCGAGGGAAACACTGGGGGCGAAGGACGTCTCTGGCTTTAAGATTAAGCTTGATAAGTTTATGGAGGGAATGGTTTGATAGGAGAACCTGATTTAGTCAATAGGTCAATAACGTGCAACCACTGGTAATTAGTACCGAGGGTCAATGTTGGGATATTGAAAGTCCTTTTCCTGAGTGTCTGGCTGGAGAGTCTTGCCCGCATGCTCGGGGTTCAGCTGATTGCCATATTTGGGGTCGGGAAGGAATTTTCCTCCAGGCTAGATTGGCAGAGACCCTGGAGGTTTTTCGCCTTCCTCCGCAGCATGGGGCAGGGGTCGCTTGCTGGAGGATTATCTGCTACTTGAAGTCTTTAAATCAGGATTTGGGGACTTCAACAGCTGAGTCAAGGGAGAGAATTATTTCAGGAGTGGGTGGGTCAGCTTTTGTGGCCTGCATCTTGCGGGAGGTCAGACTAGATGATCATAATGGTCCCTTCTGATCTTAAGTTCTATGATTCTATGATTCCCTGTGGATCACCCCATTCAAGGAGCGTTCGTTCTAGGCAGCAAGCCGGTAGTTTTGGATCATCTGCAAATTTTGTCAGCTCACTGTTTAGCAGGTTGTTTATGAATATGTTGACTAGTACTGGTCCCAATACAGACACCACTAGTTACCTGTTTCCATCCTGAAAACTGACCATTTACATTTATTCCTACCCTTTGTTTCTTGTCTTTTAACCAGTTATTGATCCATGTGAGGACCTTCTGGAGGTGAAAGTAAGCCGGTATGTTCCGGTATGGGGTACCGGCAAGAGTCGATACGCTGTGCCAGCCCGGCCCGGCTTCCCCAGGCTGGTGATTTAAAGGGCCCAGGGCTCCCTGTAGCGGCTGGAGCCCCTGGACCTTTAAATCACCTCCCGAGCCCCCCTGCCAGAGCCCCGGGGAGCAAATCACTGCCATGGATGCTGCTCTCTCCCACTCTGCCAACACAGAGCAAGGGTGGCAGAAGCTTCCTTACAGTGGGGGGGGGCACCGTTGTCCGAACTGTGGCACCCCCATGACACCCCTTCCTGAAGGACCCCCACTCACACCACCTCTCCCCCCGAGGCCACACCCACAGACGCCTCTTCCCCAAGACTGTACCCTCCCCCCCCTCCATCATTTGTCCTAACAGCCAGTAAAGAGTGGTGGGGTCATGGCCCTCTAAACCCCCTGTTCCAGCACCCCTGACACAGAGATAGGCAAGCAGCAGTGTGTGTGTGTGTGTGTGACAGAGCGTGCTGTGCTGAGCTGAACCAGTGAGAGAAGGGGGGCTGATGTCAGGGCTGTCCCCTGCCTCAGGACTGGTTGGTTCCAGCAGCTGTCTGAACTTAGAGACATTGTGCCGACACACTCACTCTTCCGCAACGCACACACTGTCTCTCCCCCCCCACACACATGCTCTCTACCCCACCACGCACATTGCAGTTGAAAAGCAGCTGGCAATCTAGTAGGATGCCCATGGAACAATGAGATAGAAACCTGCATCATGTGATGCTGTACCAGCCCGTGAGGCATTGCAAACCCTTCCCAAAGCACCCTGCAGCCAGCTGCACAGTGGGATAGCTACCCACAGTGCACTGCTCTCTGTGGCAATCCAAGAGATGCTAGCATGGATGTGCTCTGGTGACACAGGGGCATAGGGTGGACATGCAACAGCTGTTCAATTAAAACACTTTAACTAAAGCCAGGTTACTCTTTCATGTAGACATAGCTTTAGAGTAAGACAAGACCCAGCTGCATTGAAACTAAAGAACCACAACTTCCTCTGTAGTTGGCAGGATTTGAACCTGCGCAGGTAGACCCCCAAAGGATATTTAGTTCATTGCCTTAACCACTTGGCCACAACTACTTGCTGGGTGTGTGGTTCTCACTGCACTCTAGTTCTGTTCTCACTGAGTGATCAATTCCAGTTGTTTCCTGAAGCCAGCCTCCACAACACACACACACTGCTGTGCCCTTGTGTAAGTGTGTCCGTGGCTGAACAGCAAGAATTCCTGCTCTTTTCCCTTCTGGCTGGAGCATGAGGAGAGTGTCCATTTCCTGCCTTGATCATTCAGACAGTCCCTTTCCCGTCATATCCCCAGTACATCAGTGATTGCGATAGCAGGGGGCAGGTTTTCTCTGGGGCACTGAGCTTTGCCAAGGGGTTGGTGGCTCCTTTCTTTCCTCACCCTGGAATAAACTCAGCTTTTTATTCCATCCTTGATGTTTCAAGGAATAACAACAGATGACCAAAGAAAGAGGTGGACAGGGTGGGCCTCAGGGGAGGGGCAGAGAGATGTGGGCGGTGGGCAGGGCAGGTCTCAGGGGAGGGCTCAGAGAGGTGTGGGCGATGGGCTGGGCAGGTCTCAGGGGAGGGGGCAGAGAGGTGTGGGCAGGGCAGGGCAGGTCTCAGGGGAGGGGCAGAGAGGTGTGGGCGATGGGCAGGGTGAGTCTCAGGGGAGGGGACAGAGAGGGGCGGCCCTGCCCTCAGTCTCTCCTCATAAGTCCCCTGCCCCCTAATCATTTTTGTTGCCCTCCCCTAGACTCTCTCCAATTTGTTTCTGTAGTCAGGGTGGGGGGAGAGAACTGGACGCAATGCTCCAGATGTGGCCTCACCAGTGCTGAATAGAGGGGAATAATCACTTCCCTCGATCTGCTGGCAACGCTCCTACTAATCCAGCCCAATATGACCAGTTACCCATATTGAATGCAGACACAGCAATATCTGATACATTGGTTCCTGTCCATTCAGGAGGTTATTTCCCACCTATTCATAAATAATGAAGCTGCTCTAAGTGGAGGGGAGAGAGCTGTCCCGTCCGTGCAGTTAACCCATCTCCCCGAGAGGTGGTAGCTATGTCAGTGGGGGAAGCTATGTTGGTGGGTGTGCAAGCTGTGGTGTCTACATGTGTATATAAAGTTTAATCAAACCCTGTTGCAAACATGTCCCCCAGCTGAAATCAGTTGCAATCCTCTAAGTGTCGGTTTGTTTTCATCAATGAAACAAAGGCACATGAAGACACATTTGCAGGTCCTTGGCCTCCATGGGCTACAATGTGCAGAAGAACAAGAACCACATCCACTTGGGAGGCATGGACTAGTCTGTATTACATTTGGTAAGTAAGGTGCCATTGGGACTGAAAACTCTACTGGGGGTGGACAGGAGCCTGTTACAAAACTAAAATAGCCAAGATTTACCAAACTCCCTGTTACACATTCAATCCTCTGTGCACACGGTATCATTTGGGGCTCTAATAAATGGCAGCCTTCCTTTAACACAGATCGTTGTTCCTTGTGACTTTCAGATGCATTCGAATGGCAGCTGTTCAGAGGTCATGTGCTGCTAGTTCATGAGCAGCAGCAGAGTCTCTGTACGTTTACCAACCGTAGAGCTGGGTGTGTCTGCATCCAAGTAACTGCAGAGTCAGTGTAGTACCAGACAGTTAATTGCACAGTCTCACTTTCTGGTCTCATTGATCATTTGGGTAGAAACAGCAACGGTTTGGTGGGTTTTGTTTTTTTCCCCCTTCGTTTTCTCCCAAGGAATGTGTGATCTTGAGCATGTTATTTTAAGTTCCCTGTGGGTCAGGAAAATTCCATCTCCTTGAAATAGCTGGGAAGTGACCTGTTTGTATAACCTAGAATAAAAGAGCTTTTAAAGAAGAAACTGCTTTACAAATATGCTGGGATAAAATCAGTAAATTCCACGGCCAGACACCAGGCCAGGATCAATTAATTACAGAAGAAACAAACTCTTGGGAAGTAGCTGTAATTTGTCCCCAAACCGTTCCTTGTTCTCATATGCTATCAGGGATTCTCTTCTAGAAGGCAGAGTTAAGGTTATCTTGGCATGTACCCTCACTCTGTATTCCCTGTTTCTCCAGAGTTTGAGTTTTACTGAACTGGATGTTCTGGAAGGTAAGAGATAGTCACAGTCAAAGTTAACTCTCTGTTAACAAAGGTTTTGTTAGTGGCAAATAATGAGACTAATCCCTCATTGCGGTAATTCTACTGACTTCAATGTGCTCTTTCCCCATTTCTAGTTCCAAAAAAATAAGCAAATTAAAACAACCTTGAGACCTAAAATGCTGTGAGAAAGTGAAAATTTTAGTAGCTCAAATATTTCAGTTTCTTCTGTGTTTTGTACTTATGTAAATGGCACAACATGTTAATTTATAAGCACATCATTCTTAACATCTTTAAATATTCTGTAGTACATTGACTAGATCAAGTGGGTTGTTCAATGCAGTGAGGTTTTCATGCAGTGCCCAAAATATATTTTTCATATTATGTAAATTAACACCAGGGCCGGCTCCAGACCCCAGCGCGGCAAGCACGCGCGTGGGGCAGCCCTTTCCCTGGGGGGCGGCAGGCTGGGCCGGCGGACCTGCGCAGTCATGCCTGCGGGAGGTCCACCGGAGCCCCGGGACGACCGGACCTGCCGCAGGCATGACTGCGGAAGGGGCGCTCGTCCCGCGGCTCCAGTGGACCTCCCGCAGGCATGACTGCGGACGGTTCGCTGGTCCCGCAGCTCGGCTGGACCTCCCACAGGCATGCCTGCGGCAGCTCAAGCAGAGCCGCCGGACCTGCGAACCGTCCGCAGCTGTGGGAGGTCCAGCCGAGCCGCGCGACCAGCGGACCCTCCGCAGTCATGCCCGCGGGAGGTCCGCTACTCCCGCGGCTCCGGGGCGCCTCCCGCGCATGACTGGGGCGGCCAAAAAGGTAGAGCCGCCCCTGATTAACACAACTCATTGAACACAAAATTCTGTATTTCATGCTGTGAAGTGTGTTGGTAGCACAAATTAATAGCTCTATTTTCTCTCTCTCTCTCTGTGAGGCACAACAAAATAATTTAGTGATGCTGAAAATGTTTCCTTCTCCTCCAGAACTGCCTTGGAATCACCTTCCCTTTGTAGATTAATCTGTCCCTGAGTCTCTACGAGGGAAATATAGTTTCTATGAAAAAAACCACCGTTTTTTAATTAAAGGGACTGAGACAGAATAGGTTACTCAGACATAGGTTAGGGGGTTGTTATAGAAGTGGGTGGGTGAGATTCTGTGGCCTGCGTTGTGCAGGAGGTTAGACTAGATGATCATAATGGTCCCTTCTGACCTTAAAGTCTATGAGAGTAGCCACATGAGGGTGACACATCAGGAATGCAAAGCAACAGGTTCCTGGTTTGCACATTGATGGTGACAAGGGATTGAACTCGACTCCCCTCTTTTCACAGACACATTTGTTTTATTCTCTGAGGTCAAACGTAAGTTTAAATGTTGTACTTAGTCCTCTGCCTTGTAGCTTCAACAGCCACAGATGCAAGATGAGTTACTGCAGCCTAGACCTTGTGTCCGTGTTTAGGTGGTTTTCAATTAAACGTTCAAGCAGCTCACAGCAATGTCCCGAGCTCCCCAAGTCCCACTGACAGCTGAGCTCTTCCTGCCCACTGAGCCCAGCCCAGACAGTGGGTGGGGGTGAGTTTGTACCCAAATAACTGACAGAGCCAAGCAAGGAGCAAAGAAATGTTTGCTCCGGTCACTAGGTCTCTGTTTCTATTGCTCGTTTGCTCTCTCCCCTTCCCTGATAAGGAGCAACGGTAAGAGAAGAAGAGGTTAAAACATGTGCTAGGTGGTGGCTGGGTTTGGATGACAAATTTAAAACCATCTCAGCGCCCTCTAGTGTGACACTGACACCATCAGATTCTCACCTTTCACTCACACTTCATTAATAACAGTTTCCCTGAACTACTTTGCTATGATTATTTCAATGGCTCCTACACCGATACCTGCTGCCCCTTCTGGCTGGTTAATTGCACTATTTGGAACCTGCTCCTAAAATTACACCCTTCCTGGGAGCAAGATTTAGAACTGCCCAAGGAAACCCCTTTGGGTTTCAAGTGCAGCCTAGGCAGGGTGGCAAGGGGACAGCCCAGGGGTCTCAGAGCTTCTTCTTCCTCACAGAGAGAAGGTTAAGGGGGGCCACTAGTTATGATTCCTGGGTTTTAGTCCTGGCTGTGGGAGGAAAGGGGTGTTTAGTGGATTAGAGTTGGGGGCTTAGGAATCAAAGAGGAAACATCTCCCTTTTCAGCTTCAATGCACATTGCACAAGAACATGGCTTCCCATCTCTTCGGTTTCAGAGGAGCAGCCGTGTTAGTCTGTATCCTCAAAAAGAACAGGAGTACGTGTGGCACCTTAGAGACCAACAAATTTCTTAGGTTCTGTTGCCATCATGTGGCCATTTCATTTCACTTCTTATTGTTAAAAGGTCTGGGTACTTCAATGAGGCTAATCATCTAGTGGAACAAGCTCCGCAAGGGTCGTGGTTAATTCCCCATCACTGCCGTGTGTAAATGAAGACCGCAGCTCTTGCTGCAAGACACCTGGTGTGTGGGTGTCCCTGTTCCCCCTTCAGAACCTCTGGTACATGGTGCTTTCCTCCTCCCACTTCAAGATCCCCAGCGTGTGGGTTCTCCCATCCAGGATCTCCGGTGAGTGTCTCTGTCCCCCACCCCATGAACTAGCTCCCGTGTTTGGTTTCCCCTGCCTGCCCCCAGCTGGGATCTGTGGGTGTCTCTGTTCCCCTTTTCAAGATCCGTGTTGCTTGGGTGCATCCCTCCTCCCCAATTCAGAATCCCCAGCGTGTGGGTGCTCCCATCCCCCCTGCAGGCTCTGCGGGGGGTGTCTGTATAAAAAGAGACTGTGTCTCACTGTCTTGCCCAGGCTGCGCTGCAGGGGCTACTCACAGGTGTGATCCCACTACTGATTGGCGCAGAACTTTTGACCTGCTCCATTTCTGACCTGGGCTGCTTCAACCCTCCTTAGGCAACCTGGGGACCCCAAGCTGGCCCAGGATCACCATATTGATGCTGAACTTAGTGCGGACACCCGATCGGCACAGCCCCCTGCAGCCCAGAACTCCAGCAATCCGCTGGCCTCAGCCTCCCCAGGAGCTGGGATCACAGGCACCAGCCACGGGGTTGGGCTTGTTTTGCAGCCTGGCAGCTGGAGCTTTAAACTCTGCTTATGAGCTCTGTGCCTTGGCCAGATGGGGACAGTCTGGGACTGGGAAATGCTCCTGCTTCCCCCGCCCCCATCTCATGTCGAGCTGCAGGCGCCGCTGTCCTCCCAGGTAAGATCCCGGATGTTTCGGTGCCCCCTTCCCCCGCCCAGGTGTCCGGGTACCTCTGCCCCCCATACAGAATCCTGGATGTGTGGGTGTCCGTCCCTCTGCAGAGGATCCTGGAGTGTGGATGCCCTTGTCCCCCCCTACAAGATCCTGGGTGTGTGGGTGTCACTCTCCCCCCCAGCAGATCTCTGGTGGGTGGGTCCCCAGGGTGTGAGTGCTCCCATCCCCCGATACAGGCTGGGGGGGGGGTATAACTGGCTCTCCCTGACCTGCCCAGGCGGTGCTACAGCAGCTGTTCACAGCGGCAGCAACCCCACTGTCACCCTGCAGCTTTAACCTGCTCCAGGGGTGACCTGCTTCACCCTCCTTCGGGAGCCTGGGGACCCCGAACTTCCCAGAATCACCTGATTGATGCCGAGCTTAGCACAGACACCGGCTCAGCCTGGCAGGGAGCTGCCCTGAGCCCTGACAATCAGCTTCCCTCCGCCTCCTGCTGCACAGCGAAGGTCACACGCGAGAGGCTTTGTGCCCAGTTTGTTCAGGAGCGTCCCAGGCTCCAACTTTAAACTCTGCTCGTCAGTTCTAACCTTTGGCCACACGGGGGCGGCACTAATGGTCCCATCTAAACGCTGTTTGCGTTCGACCCTTCGGATCGCAGATTGTAACCCGCGGGCAGATCTCTGAGCGCAGCCAAATCCTTCCCCAAACTGAACATTGAAGCAGCAGCTCCCATTGGAAAGATCAGGATTTTTGCCTTTAAAAACAAGGAAAATGTCTGCAGCGAGAGACTGAAGAAGCTCAATTGATTTCATTGACTGGAGGTTAAGAGGCGATTTAATCACTGGTTTAAATACGTTTTACAAATTCCCAGACGGGGGATATGTGATTTAAAGGGTTCTTTAATTCACCAGACAAAGATTGAACAAGACCCCATTGGCTTGCAGTCGATGTCAGAAAATCCCAACTGGAAATGACCATTTTTTAACCGTGAGGCTAATTATCTAGTGGAACAAGCTCCTCAAGGGACGTGGTAAATTCCCCATCACTTGCAGTTTGTAACTCAAGACCGCAGCTCTTGCTGCAAGATACCTGGTGTGTGGGTGTCCCTGTTCCGTGTTTCGGGATCCCTGGTACATGGTGCCTCCCTCTCACCAGGTCAGGATCCCCACAATGGGTGCTCCCATCCCCCCACCCAGGCTCTGCGGGGGTGGGGAGTATCTAAAAAGAGACCCTGTCTCACTGTCTTGCCCAGGCTATGCTGCAGGGGCTACTCACAGGTGCGGCCCGACTACTGATCGGCACGGGAGTTTTGACCTGCTCTGTTTCCGACCTGGGCTGGTTCACCCCTCCTTAGGCAACCTGGGGACCCCCAGCTTCCCAGGGATCCCCATATTGATGCCGAGCTTAGTATGGACACCCGATCGGCACAGCCCCCTGACCAGGCCAGAGAGAGCAGCAGGTTTCCCGTATTGTTTCCTGCTCTTGTTTTCTTGACTAGTTTCTCCTCTGCACCAACTTGCTCTTTTGCTTTGGGAACCTGGCTAGGTCAGTTGGCAGAACATCAGACTTTTTATCTGAGGGTCCAGGGTTCAAGTCCCTCATCAGGTAATAAACTATTCACCAAGATCTTCAGCTGTCTTGCTGGAGTCCTCTTTGATGTTACTTTTTCTCTTCAGGATTTGCCCTTTCCTCAGAAGGGCCTTTTTGTGTGTGGGTTTGAAGGGGCAACTTCCTGACAGCCCCTCTGTCCTTGCAGCCTGGAGGAATAAAGGTCTCTGGGCATAGAGCATGTTCCTTCCCTGCACACACACACACACAGAATACCCCTAAGGAATTAGAATCACCTGCTGCCTTCCCCTGTCCTGCTGGATCCCCAAATGAGAATGCTCTTCAGCCTAAACTCATGTCCCCTCTTTTCCCAGTGCCCCTCAATCCCAACCCTCAGTCCCTCCTATGCTCACTGCTCCTCACTCCCAACCAGAACCTGCTCCTCTTCACCCTTCTCCTCTGTCCCAACCCACAGCCAACTCCTATTCCCAGTGCCCCTCAATCCCAACCCACAGGCCAATTCTCCTCACGCTGCTCCTCAATCCCAACCCACGGCTCCCTCCTTCCCTCCAGCAGCAGGTGCTTCAGACCCCCTCAGGAAGATTTTCTTGCAAGGTTTCGTGTATGAGTCTGCATGTGGATTTTACAGTGTGTTGGAAATAGGTTGGGTTGCTTGCCGAAATGATCACTTGTGGCTGGTGTTGGATTCCCAGTCTCCATGTTACAGGGGCAGGAGTAAAATAAACGGTTGTTATCCTTGTTGTGTGACTCGAGGGCAGCAGAACTGGGCTTGGCAGACCCTGATGGAGGGACTCACCCTCAATTCAATAGCACTTGCTAAGCAGGGGACAGGGGTTCCAAAGCCAAGGGGGTTGTGTCCTGGGTCCTAATACTAAAATTTAGGTGTTAGACCAACCCTAACATAGAGTGGCAGTGGAGGGATGAGTGAGTCCCTAGACAACATAGTGAGTACGGTACCTTCTTATTTTCCCCCTTTTCCACCCAGGATGGCAGGTGAACTGTACAGAGGCACCTCTGGGCTTGCACTGACTAAGGACAACAGCTGTGAGTGGGGTGCAGAGAGGGGATGGCTCATGTTAAAGGACGTTTGGTTGCTGGACTTACGAACCGTAGGGAGAAGGACACTGCCCAGCTTATTTGGGGGGGGGTGAGTCTTTCCCTCGTGGTTTATGTTTATGTGTTGGGGCTGCTGACATGACTTCTGCTAACCCTGGGCTTACATTGCAGTGTAGACATACCCTGAGAGGACATCTATACTGTGACAAAATCCCGCTGGCCCGGCTGGCCTGGATGATCTGATTTGGGCTCCTGGGGCTCAGACTGGAGCCCAGGCTCGGAGACCCTCACCCCTCATGGGGTCTTGGAGGCTGGGCTCAAGCCCAAGTGTCTACACTGTAATTTTATAACCCTGCAGCACAAGCCCCACAAGCCTGAATCAACTGACCCAGGGTTTGAGAATAGTGACTTGGGTGTGTTAATGGCAGTGCAGGCATAATGCTAGGCTGTGTCCACACTGCAATGAAACACCCACGGCTGCCCCATGCCAGTGCAGGCTCCCAGGCTAGGGCCGTGGGGTGGTAAATTTGCAGTGTAGACATCTCAGCTCAAGCTCTGGGAGCCCTCAAGGTTGGGAGGGAGTTTAGCAAGCAAACAAGGTAGAACGACAGTGGAGTATTACCCTGGACTCAATGGCATTTCTCCCTTGGTCTGTCTGCTTTGGGGCAGGGACAATAACATGTCCTGCTGTTTTCATTATTTCAAAGGGCAGTCTAGGATTTTCATTCTCGCACACGGTGCACAAAGCAGGACTCAACCCTCGGTGCAAACTAGATGAGCTGCCCACAGGTTCTGGCAGCCACAATGAGCCATTTGGTGTGAGAGCTCAGACCTGCCCCTGTCCCAGAGGGAGGGGGGGTCATCTGTGACAGGCTGGGCCACTGACCTATCAGCTCTTAACTCTCAAAGTTTCAGTAATTCTGTTATCAGTGCCTTGTGAGTATAATTTAAACAGCCATACTGGGCTGAACCAAAGGCCCATCTAGCTCTGTGTTTTGTCCTCCCACACTAGCCATTACCAGGTAACCCAACAGTTACTCAACTAGGCACCACGAGGAGTTGAACCCAGGATCTCCTGTTTACAAAGCAGGTGCTTTAGTCAGCTACGCCATGGTGCCTGGGGGTGGCTAAAATACAGTGTCTGCACACACCTGACTCCCTGCCATCCCCACTGGGGCCTGAAAAGCTTTGCTTGTGTTTGGATTCTGCAAAGCAGAGGAGCAGGTGACATTTTCCTTGCAAGCTGTGTTTGTGTGTGTGTGACTGAATCTTTGGCCAGGTCTGCACTACAAAGTTATTTCAGCATCATTATATTGCTCAGGTGTGTGAAAAACACGCAACGCTCCCTCGGTCGGCAGCTTGTAGCTGGTGCACACACTGCAATGCCATGTCTGGTGACAAAACTGCCCTGTTTTGGTGACAAAATAAAACCACCTTGATGAGAGGCCTAGAGCTTTGTTCAGCAAACTTAAAGTGACAAATTGTCAGTGTAAATGCTGCTGGTCATTATATCACCATAACGGGCCTCCACCAGTATCCCACCATGCCTGCCATGAACTCACCTGCCTTGCATTCCTGTTACAGAGGTTGGGTCCCTCCCCTTTCATAGCTCCAGAAAGTTCTGACAGCTGAGTTGCTATGTACACCGGGATTAGGTTCATATAACTGCATTGTCAGCCTAAGTAATGTAATTACTCCTGTCATAAACAGATAGTTAAGGGTTAAGGTCTCTTTTACCTGTAAGGGGTTAACATGCAGTACCTGATGACCACCTGACCAGAGGACCAATCAGAGACAAGATTTTTTCAAATCTCTGTGGAGGGAAGCCTTTGTCTGTGTTCTTTGTTAGAGAGCTCTTTTTGGATCTAAGAGAGGACAGTCATGTCTCCAAGTTCTCCTGGAGTAGTTTCTACTATTTAATAGTGAGTATTAATTAGAAAGGCGAATTAGTCTTTTGAGTTGCTTTCTATATTTGCAATTGTGTGTTTGCTAAAGGACATTCTTTATTCCTGTTTGCTGATATTGCTTTTACTGAGAAAGAAGGGAGGGGGGATTCTCTCCAGAGATTGATAAATTTAGACCCTGTATGGTTCTATCTTGGATTACAGAGACAAGTTACTTTCTTTTTATTCTTTAATAAATTCTTTTCTTTTCTATTAAGGACTTGTTTGGTCTTTCCTGTGGTGGATTCTCAGGGAAAGAGAAGGGGGAGGTATCCCTCTGTAGTTAGATCCCGGTATCTCTCCTAGGAAAAGGGAGGGGGGAGGAAACAGGGGGAATGGTTTATTTCTCCTGGGTGTAAGAACTCCATGGATTTGGGGCTCTTGGAATCCCCTAGGATTTTGGGGAAGGACTGTGTCTCAATCCACATTTCCTGATTGAGTGGTGGCAGCTTACTAGATCTAAACTAGGATTTTAGTTTAGAGGGAAACCAAGTCAGGTCCCCACATTGGAGCCCAACAGTTCCAAGTGGGGGTGAGACCTATGACAACTCCAATCTAATTTCGTAGTGCGGACCTGTCCAAAGAATCACACACACACCTGGGGAGCAAAACGTCACCTGCTCCTCTGCTTTACAGAATCCAAACACGAACAACACTTGTCAGGGCCCAGTGGGGATTGGCAGAGAGTCAGGTGTGGGCAGACACAATGTTTTAAGTAACAACAAGCATCATGGCTTAGCTAATTAAAGCACCTGTCCTGTAAACAGGAGATTCTGGGTTCAACTCCCAGTGGTGCTGTGGGTAGTGGCTTTTGGGGCACCTGGTATTGGCTACTCTCAGAAAAGAAGATTCAGAGCTAGATGGACCTATGGTTTCAATTACACTCACAGGCACTGATAATAGTTACTGAAAGTTTGGGTGTTAAGAGCTGATAGGTCAGTGGTCCACTCCCCTCAATGCGGTTTTACCATTTCCACTTACTAAACTCCCTCCCAACCTCTATAAAATTACAATGCAGACATATGGGCTTGAGCCCAACCTCTGAGGCCCCATGAGGGTTTCTGAACCGAGGCTTCAGCGTGAACACAAATATCTGCACCACAGTTTTTAGCCCCTCAGCTTTAGCTCCATGAGCCCAAGTCAGATGACCCAGGCCAGCCCTGCTGCCATCTTTATCTCAGGAGAGATGGACTCTAAGGGTACGTCTCCATTGCAATGGAAGCCCAGGTGTGGCACGCTGTGCTCAAAGCAGCACCTGGAAGCCCCATATTCACCACTCTCATATAATGATGAGATGGTTTGTACAAAGTCTGCCTGGTGAGGTATCATTTCAAAAGTCTTGATCTGTTGAACATTAATATCATGTTGGATTGTGTGTGCTCACATTGGTTGGGAAGTTATGAAGTTTTGCTCTGTGTGTGTTACTTAGATATGTTATGAGGTTGGCAAATGCCCCCCACCAGCCTTTCAGGTGTGACAATGGAGGAGCCAGACTCGCTGCTGGCCCATTGAAGGGATCCACACTCCCAAGGACTATCCCAGGAACCGTGTACAATGCAGGCTTCTCCGAGATAGCACAGCGACAATGGACACTGCTTGACTCACATTGTAGCAAAGGAGCTTCCTAGCAAGTTGGAAGAAACTATGAAAGGGGGGTAGAGACATTATGAATTGGCCTCTCTCCCCCACAACTCAATACCTGTAAATACATCTGGATGGCAAACACTGAACTGAGATAAATCAGAAGAGAATAATAATAATACATTCAAATCAAAGTCCCCAAACAGACTAGTATGGGTGTTTCAGCAGAAAATTTTCAGTCTGGGGAATTTTGTTTTCTCAGTCAGACCTTGCCAAGGGAAGCAGGGCGAAAATGTTTGAGTTGCCTCCTTCAGAACAGCTTGGTCTAGACACTAGCTCTGGTTCACTGCTCTGGCCTTGCTTGGGTTCAGGATATTTTAATAATTTGGGTAGGTCCCAGGGTGTTTGGGGGACAAGATGAGGATGTTCCCTTTTGAGATAAAAACTAAGAAATACAGCACTAGAGAATTATTTTTTTTTAGAAATATTGGGTTTTGGACATTTTATTTAAAGCAGGGGGGGGTCTGAGTTTCTGAGAAGGTTTTTGTTTGCAAGAAGCACCATTGTTTGATCTGTCATTGTACCAAAGGGGGAGAAGGTTTTCTATAAAGGATAGGTGAAGACTAAATGCATCTAATGAGGATGGGATTCAAACCCATGCGTGCAAAGCACAATAGAGTAGCAGTCCATCACCTTAGCCACTCGGCCACCTCATCATAACTGTTAAAAAAAGGACAGGAGGAGAAATCTAAGGTCAGCAGAGAGAGGGCCAATAAGGCATTTTTAAATACTAAGCGGAAGCAGGGGCTGAATGAGCTCCCCCCTCACATCTAGTGAGGAGCTGGGGGAAAGACTTCAGGAACAGACCGTGTTTGCACAGACACACCTACTCTGCCTAGCTATGCAGCATGATGGGGCCACTTTCCCAAAATGACCAGTTTTGGCTGGTGGTGGGTTACAAATCAGTTTAGGATTGAGTGGAATGAAATGTTATTATCCTTCCTGCATGAGTGAAGGACAGCAGAACATATAAGTTGGTCCTGATGGAGGGGTAGGTGGGTGAGGAATAGCTTTCATTGGCCTTCATAGAAGTGATTGAGAACGTCACCCTAAAACAGTGGTCCCCAAACATTTTACACTGTGCCCTCTTATCCAGTTGGGGGAGGGCAAAACCAGAGCTTTAGGGATTCTGCCCTGGGTGGTGGGGCTCAGACTTTTGGCTTCAGCCCCAGGCCCCAACAAGTCTAATGCCAGCCTTGGTGACCCCATTAAAACAGGGTTATGACCCACTTTGGGGTCCTGACTCACAGTTTGAGAACCACTGCTCTATGCTAAAGGGAGAGAGTTTTCCTGTGGGTGTAGTTAATCCACTTCCCAAAGAGGTGGCAGCTATGTCAGTGGGAGAAGCTATATCGGTGGGTGTGCAAGCTGTGGTGTTTACCACATTTAAGAAGTTTAATCAAACCCCATTTTTAAAACCACCTGTGGTCTGGGAATGGCAAAGGACCTCAATGAAGCAGGGTTTGTCCTTCAAAGTCCTGGAGATCATGAGTCCATACTCCTTTGGTCATGGTGGTATAGCTCAGTGGTAGACTGCTTAATAGCAGATCAAGTGGTCCTTGATTCAAGCTCCACTGTTCTCTTATAACCTTCTTTCTTTTTTTAAAAAAAAGGAAAACATTTTCATTTCCATTCTCCATTATGTTCAGGAGCTCCGCTATACGGGGGTCCTTGATATGAATGTAAACACTCAACATTTCACTGTCCAAATGCATAAATACCTAGCAAAGCTGTCCATCAGCTGAAATCAGTTCCAATCCTCTAAGTGTCAATTTATGTTTTCATCAATTAAACAAAGGTATCATATGAATGTACATTTGCAGATCCCTCTTCTCCAGGAGCTGTGCTGTGCAGAAGAACAAGAACCACATCCAGCTGCAGTTCAGGAGTCTGATAACCAAAGAGCCAATAAATGTTCTGAGGGCTGGAGAAAAATGCCTTCTAGTGAGCTATTGAACAAGCTCAACCTGTTTAGCTTATCAAAAGAAGATTGAAAGGTGACTTAATTGAAGTGTTGAAGGGCCTTAATGGAGAGAAAAGATTGGGTATGAAAGGGCTCTTGAATCTAGCAGAGAAAGGCATAACAAGACCCAGTGGCTGGAAGGTGAAAAAAGACAAATTCATATTACAAATAGGACGCAAATATTCAACAGCGAGGATGATTCACCACAGGAAGAAACTACCAAGGAAAGTGATGGATTCATCATCTCCTGATGTCATTTAATGAAGACTAGATGCCTTTCTGGAATGTGTTTGCCCCAAAAGTAGCTATTGTGTCATACAGGAGGCCTGTATGTGATTTGAACCCATGCATGCAGAGCACAATGGATTAGCAGTCTATCACCTTAGCCACTCGGCCACCTCATCTGAGCTGTTAGAAAATGGACAGGAGGAGAAATCTAAGGCCAGCAGAGCTAGGGACAATAAGGAGTTTTTAACTACTAAGCGGAAGCAGGGGCTGAATGAGCTCCCCCCTCACATCTAGTGAGGAGCTGGGGGAAAGACTTCAGGAACAGACCGTGTTTGCACAGACACAACTAGTCTGCCTAGCTATGCAGCATGATGGGGCCGCTTTCCCAAAATGACCAGTTTCGGCTGGTGGTGGGTTACAAATCACTTTAGGAGTGAATAGAATGAAATGTTATTATCCTTCCTTCATGAGTGAAGGGCAGCATAACATACCTAGACTGTCCTGATGGACGGGTGGGTGGGTGAGGAATAGCTTTTATTGGACTTCATAGAAATGATTGAGAACATCATCCTAAACCAGTGGTCCCCAAACATTTCACTCTGTGCCCTCTTAACCATGGCTGTGGCCCTCGGAAGTCACAGTTGAGAACATGGACTGGGAGTGGGGCTGTTGCTTGCAGGGGAGAGGGGTGCAGACAGGGGTAAGGGGGTCGAGGCCGAGCTGGGAGCCAGAGCCCCAGGCTGAGGGTGGGGTTGGGGAAGAGCTGGGGCAGAGTGGGGCTGAGTGCTGCTCCCTCCATGGGGGCTGGCTCAGGCCCTGAGGTGCCCCCATGAATGTTCCTCTGTGTCCCCCTAGGAGTCATGCCCCACATTTTGGGGACCACTGACCCCTACTCACTAATCAGCGGCTAGTGATGCCAAAGCCCAGGGAAAGGGAGAACAAGTGTGGGGCCCCCAGCACTGGAGCCATGTGAAGGGGCTGCAGGAGCGGGGCAATGGCTGGTGGCCCAGGGAGTTAAGGGCAAAGGGGGCACAGCAGGGGCAGGAGTTAGGGGTGAAGGAGGTGCAAGGGTTGGGAGTGCAGGAGCTAGCGGTAAAGGGGGAGTGGGGATCGTCCAGGGGCAATGGGGAAGTGCCAAAGTACAAGCTTTGCCCAGGGCACCATTTTCCCTAATGCTGGTCTGAGCAAATAATTGGAAATGACCCTTCAGTGAGACCAGAACCATCGTGTAGAAAAGCCCCTTTGTTAAGTGGTGGTGGCTGAGGGCTTAGGGAGATGGGTTAGAAAACAACAGGCATCTTTCTGTGGAGGTTTGATTCTTGCCTGCTAGGCCAGGCTGGTGTGTGTGGTGTTTCCATGGCTGTACTTTCAGTGTCTGATCTGCCACAGGGAGCCAAGTCTAGACATATTCAGAGGCTCTATGCCAGGGTTTCTCAAACTTCCTTTCACTGCATCCCCCTTCTGCCAAAAAAAAAACTTACTACAGGGCCCTGGAAAGAGGGACCAAGCCCCTCCACACTGGGCAGAGGCAGGGGAAACAAAGCCTGAGCCCTGCCCCAGTTAGGGGAGGGCAAAACCAGAGCTTGAGGGATTCAGCCCTGGGTGGTGGGGCTCAGACTTTTGGCTTCAGCCCCAGGCACCAACAAGTCTAATGCCAGCCCTGGCGACCCCATTTAATCAGAGTCACATCCCACTTTGGGGTCCTGACCCACAGTTTGAGAACCACTGCTCTATGCTGAGGGGAGAGAGTTTTCCTGTGGGTGTAGGTAAGCCACTTTGCAAGAGGTGGCAGCTATGTCAGTGGGAGAAGCTATATCGGTGGGTGTGCAAGCTGTGGTGTTTGCCACATTTAAGAAGTTTAATCAAACCCCATTTTTAAAACCACCTGTGGTCTGGGAATGGCAAAGGACCTCAATGAAGCAGGGTTTGTCCTTCTCAGGTCATTGTGGCTGTATAGCTCAGTGGTAGAGTGCTTAACTGCAGCTTAAGTGATCCTCAAGTGGTCAGATTAGATGCTCTAATCATCTCTTCTGGCCATAAAGTTGACTACTTTCTGAAAAACTGAGTGTAGCATTGGGAGCAGCGTCTGATGTTTTCCTGTCTAGCCGGCTTGCTGCCTAGAACGAACGCTCCTTGAGTGGGGTGATCCACAGGGAGTAGCTCAAACCTCCAAAGTGCCTGGCTAGGCGCAGGACATTAGCACAGCAAGGGAGGGGTGTGGCAGTGACATCACAAAGATTTTTTGCAGGACCTCAGACTATTGGTCAAAGGTGGTGGGGAGGTGGTGACCTCACAGAGAGATGCTGACATCAGCCAGGCAGGACAGGGGCGAGGGGCCAGGGAAACCTCAGAGACCCCTGTGGCTTTGCTTCAGCAAGTCTCCTTCTCCAGGTCTCTCTTTGAGGACTGAGAGAGTATTCGGGTTCACGGACGTGAGTGCCAGGAGGAACCTCTTTCGAGTTTTCTCCTTCCCTTTTAGTGATTTTACTAGAAAACAGCCGTCCCTGTTTAGAAGGTAAGAGCCTCCTCGAGGTCTGAAACCTTTTCGGTCTGATCCATCTGGTGACAGTTGAATTCTAGGCATGGAAAACACGAGCTTAAGGAGGCAGAATTTTATTTCACACTTGGGATTTTGTTCCATAGAATCAGTGGGGACATTAGGGTTTGTCCTTTTTGTTTCACCTTTTCCTCCATCCATCCCTCCCTCCTTTCTCTTCATCTCTTGCTTCTTTTGTCCTTTCTCCTGTTCCCCTCCCAACACCAGGAGCAAGGTGTGTGTGTGTGTGTGTGTGTGTTGCGGGGGAGTGCTCGGCAGCTCCCACTCTGGGAGGTCCACCCAGAAATGTGGGGCTGAAATAGTGCTTGGGCAGTGATCCCCACCGGTGACCTGGGCCATCCTTTGGGCTCTCTGGTGAGAACCCTCAGCCTCCCGTCCTGTCTCTACCCTGATTGGCTGAGCAGGGGGTTATTGACAGGGAGGAGACTCAGGTCCTTGTTGTTCTCTTTTAAGACCAAGTAAATAAGTCATAACCAGTTCTATGTTTGATGAATTTTGCTGCTTCTCTGCATTAATGGTCTCTGAGCAGTTCATGATTCTCTCTAACATTGCAGTTCTCCTCAAATACTTGCTGAATAATTACTGTGCACTGTTGTTGGTCTGGAGCTCATCTGAGAGCACTTTATTCATGTCATTCAACGTCTGAAATTCAAGATCTGATGGTTAGTTTGAAAATCAGGGCTCTTGTGTCCTACTCCCAACTCTTCCACTGACTGGCTGTGTGACCTAAGACAAGTCAATTCTCCTTTCTCAGCCTTAGCTTCTCCCTCTTTCAAGTAGGGATACTAATGATCCGCTCCTACCAGGGCCGGCTCCAGGCCCCAACATGCCAAGCACATGCTTTGGGCGGCATGCCGCAGGGGGCGCTCCACTGGTTGGTGGGAGGGTGGCAGGTGGCTCCAGTGGACCTCCCGCAGGCGTGCCTGCGGATGCTCCACCGGAGCCGCGGGACCAGCGGGCACTCCGCAGGCACGTCTGCAGGAGGTCCACCAGAGCTATGGGAACGGCGACCGCCAGAGCGCCCCCCGTGGAGTGCTGCCATGCTTGGGGCGGCGAAATTCCTAGAGCCACCCCTGGCTCCTACCTACCTCACGGTAGGTGGAGGCAGGGCTGGCTCTAGGTTTTTTGCCTCCCCAAGCAAAAAAAATTTTGTCTGCCCCCCCCATCTCCTTGCTGCCTGAGCCCTGGGCTCTCCCCTCCCCACACCTGCACCCCCTGCCTCCCCAGCTCTGGGTCTCCCACCACTCGCACCCCCCTGCTGCCCCAGCCCTGGGCTCTACCCCCTGACCCTCACATCCCTGCCAAGCCAGCCCTGGGCTCTCCCCCACACACATCCTGTGCTGCCCCAGCTCTCGACTCTCTCCTTCCCCCCTACCAGTGCTCCCCCACCCACACCTGCCCTGCTGCCCCAGCCCTGGGCTCCTCCCCCCACTTGCACCCTCCTTCCGCCCCAGCCCTGGGTCACTGGTAACTTGCTCCTAGTTTAGTAGAATAGAAAAAAGAGAGGATTGAATGTGTAACAGGGAATTTGGTAAATCTTGGTTATTTTAGTTTTGCAACAGGCTCCTGTCCACCCCCAGTAGAGTTTTCAGTCCCAATGGCAACTTACTTACCAAATGTAACACAGACTAGTCCATGCCTCCCAAGTGGACGTGGTTCTTGTTCTTCTGCACATTGTAGCCCATGGAGGCCAAGGACCTGCAAATGTGTCTTCATGTGCCTTTGTTTCATTGATGAAAACATAAACTAGACACTTAGAGGACTGGAACTGATTTCATTGGAGGGACATGTTTGCTAGGTTTTTACGCATTTGCACAGGAAAGTGGTGAGTGTTCTCATTCATTTCAGGCCTTGCTAGTCAGTGCAGCTCTTGAACATAATGGAAATAGATATGCAACTATTTTTGTTGAAGTGCCAGGTTTTTAAGGGGGCACTTAGATTTGAACCAAGGAGCACTTGATTTGCAGTCAAACACTCTACCACTGAGCTATACCCCCTGACAGTTACATTGGCAATGGCAGTGATCTTAAGGATCTTGAAACCTGAGCATGGCGTTCGTTTCTTCCACACCAGTATTGCTGTCTGTGCATCCCGGAGCTATGGGGTGAGTGGGGAAGGCCCACAACTAGCTTGTCAGTATCAGCAAAGGAGCAGCCGACATCAGGACCAACGAGACGTGCTGGTGGCCCATTAAGAAGAATCCACTCTCCCAGAGACTTCTCGGCAAGGGCAGGGTACACAATGGGGGCTACCTACCCGCCACATCCCAGCAAGGGTCTTTCTAGTCCCACTTTAGTGTTACCCAATTTCTAATCAGTCTTTGGCCCAGATTCCCTCCCTGAGCAGCACCAGCACATACCTGGGCCCCCTGCTAGTGTTAAATCTGCCTTGAGCTGGGACCCAGCTTGGCAAAGAGCCTGCAGCCCCCTCTGTGCTGGGGAGTGAGAGCAGCCCTGGCACTGGGCAGGGCAGCCCTGAGGGAATGACCCCAATGTGCCCGTGAGGCCCTGATCCAGAACCTCTGCCAGGCAGCTTGTGCTGCTCGGGCGTCTCTAGTCTCCAGCGAGGATTCAAAGCTTCTCTGCTCCAGGGGAACCCCTGGGGGAGGGAGGCAGGGCTCCTGCAGGATAAATCTTCCTGCCGGCAGAGCTCCGGTCCCCTCCTCCTGGGCACAGGGCGTTGCACACGGCACCCACCACACGCACACACCCCTTTGTGAGGAGAATCAGCTCTGGGATATTGGGGTCAAACCCTTCCCACCTCGTCCCTGCAAACCTTCTCCTGGCTTCAGTGAGGGAATGGGGGCGTGAGGGGCTAGTGCGGTAACAGCAGCAGCGTGGCCGTGGGGCTCGGCCGGTGGCTGGGGCCAGTCGCCTGAGCATGAACCCAGCCGACCCCAGGAGATGGACCCGGGTCACCAGCCCAACCCACCACGCGGCTGCTGCCGCTGCCCCGTTAGTGCGCGAGCTCCCACAGACCACGCTGGGGAGAGCCCCCAGCTGCAGGGGAGACGCCCCTGAGTGCCTGGCAGGGCCCAGCTCCTGGCTGACCTGCACTGCTGGGGGTCAGGGGGCTGGGTGACAGGGGGGCGTTGGCTCTGGGGTGGGACTGTCACTTCCCCCCCTGCCAAGCCAACAGGATCACAGCAAATGAAACCAGCTCGGCCGGCAGGGGAAGAGTTCAGTCCAGGTCCTGGTGCATTCTGGGAGCAGGGGCGGTGCAGAGAAAGGGCAGATACGGGGCAGCTCTGAACACTCCGCGCAGAACTGCCTGTCCTGTCCGGCAGCCCCTGGTACAGGGGGCTTTTCGCCATAGTTTTAATCAGGCCAATAAATTGAAACAAACCCCTGTTAAATCATTGCTCAGCCCGAGTCCTTCACCCACATTCCTTAGGGCATTGGGTGTTTCATGTCCTGCCTCCATTTCACACAGAGACACAATTTCCTTTGCACAGATCCATGAACAGCAAAACCTCCCTGTGTCTCTGGTCTGAGCCAGGGCATTCGATTCCAGTGAACCCTTCTCTCCTGCAATGCGATGGTCAGACAGAGGGGATGTGGCACCTGCATCCCTGCCAGGGAGATATTGGCTCGGCTCTTTCTTTCTGCTGCTGTTGTTAGTCCACGAAACATCAAGGGTGGAATGCAATGCTGAGTTCATGCACCAGCCCCCTGAAAAAATTTCAGTGCCCCAGAGAAATCCTGCCACCTGCTATTGGAACGATGTGCTGGAGATTTGAATGGGAAAGGGACTGTCTGAATTGTCAGAGTGGGGCATGAACAACAATCTACAGCAATATCATTAACACAAACACACTCTCATCCTGCTCCAGCTGGAAGGGAAATGGGCAGGAATTCTCGCTGTTCACCTAAGGACACACTTACACTCATGCGCAGCCATGAGTGTCCTGGGGAAGCTGGTCTGAGCAAACAATTTGAAGTGACAATTCAGTGAGAACTGAATTATCGTGTAGTGAAACAATTGTATATCAAGTAGTTGTGGCTGAACGGTTAAGGCGATGGACTCGAAATCCTTTGGGGTTGCCCCGTGTAGGTTCAAATCCTGTCAACTATGCAAGCACTGCACTGTTGTTATGATTACTCTAGTTTTAGTGCCTGAGCATCCACAGTGCAAACTGGAGCTAAATCTAGTTTCACTCTGTCTACACTTAAAATGCTGCTGTGGCACCTGCTATAGCACTCTGGAGTAGACAGTCAGTGGAGAGGTTTTCCCATCCCTGTAAGAGCTGCATTGACAGAACAATTCTTCCTTTTCTTTAGCACTATCTAACCAGGGCTTAGGTCACTGTAACTATATGGGTGGAGCGGGGGTTTCACACCCTGAGAGACGTCGCTCTGCCAGTGAAGTGCCCAGCGTACACCAGCCCTTAGATCCCTCTTGGTATTTCAATGCAGGCACTGACCTGTGAGAGGAAAACATCAGCTCACAAACACAGAGACTGAATTCCCCACATTTAATCTCGCTGCACTTTCCAGAAAGTCACAAAATTCAATTCTTTCTTGCTAGGAGAGAGAAAAAATAAGTGACACTAAGTTTTTGTCTTGGTTAAATAAAATTAAGTGTTTAATTAATATAGTAAAAAATCTGTC
Organism: Mauremys mutica; assembly: GCF_020497125.1. NCBI lineage: Eukaryota > Metazoa > Chordata > Testudines > Geoemydidae > Mauremys > Mauremys mutica. Next base: position 15,180 of record NW_025423045.1, on the reverse strand, counting down.
CTGATTCCTCTAACTAACACCACAGCGTGAAATAGGAACAGAGACAAAGCTTGTCAGTGATGACTAATTTCGCAAATGATCTTCCCATTATTAATTTCCACGCTGCCCCCATTGGAGGTCTGGGCATCTCCAATGTCATTGCTCTGCATTCACCTTCCCCTTAGAATTGTTATCGGACATTCGCTTTCCTCTGCAGCGTGGGGCACGGGGTCATTTGCTGGAGGATTCCCTGCACCTTGAGGTCTTTAAGCCACGATTTGAGGACTTCAATAACTCAGACATAGGTTAGGGGTTTGTTACAGGAGTGGGTGGGTGAGATTCTGTGGCCTGTGTTGTGCAGGAGGTCAGACTAGATGATCATAATGGTCCATTCTGACCTTAAGTCTATGAATCTATTCCCAAATTTGGAAAATTGTGCAGTTCAGAATGTGAATAGTGACCCCGGCTCCTTCCTGCACCTGCTCTACATTGCTTCACAGCAGCTTCTCCACCTGCAGAGTCACTCCAGCATGGCAGTGCAGCCGCCCAGGGTTCAGCAGGGGCCCCTGGCAAGGACAGTGGGTGCAGCTAACAGCCCGGTGTGCCTGGCAGTGAGGCAGCTATAAAAAAGCAACACCCCCTCCCAGAAGTACAGAGACTGAATTCCCCAACTTTAACATCATGACCCCCAAAGTTGAGGAGATAGTTATTAACCTCCCAAAAATATACTAAAGATCCCTCAACATAACACCTGAAGGTGAAATATGAACAGAGACAAACCTTGTCAGCAAAGGCTCATTTCCCAAACGATCCTCAAAATGTTACTAATTCCCACCCCTCCTCCACAGGAGCTCTGTGCAGTGTAACTGTTCTGCAGGCAGCTTCCCATTAAATGCTGTTGTGGGACATTCCCAGACCTGGAAATGTACCAACGACAGAATTTGAAAAGCAAACCTGGCTCCCCGCACCAGGCGGGATTTGAGTGTTTTGTCCCTGTCACTTAGTCTTTGTCAATAGTACAGACGCCAGGGGCAGGCTCTGCTTGAGGGATCCTGGCACAGGGGTTGGGGGAGAGAAAGGATTGTAGATTCTCACCTGTGCTCTGGAGAGGAGGTAATAAGTGAAGGGTCATTATTAACTTTTCCCCTTCTCAGTGTCCCAGGGCTGGAATTCTACATTCCACAGGAGCAAATGAGGGGGTGATGCCATTTGGTTAATGAAAACCAGGGCTCCAGGTGAGGTTTGAACTCACAACCTCAGCATAGCTTCTCTTAGCACTGCCCTATAAGTACTGTGCACTAACCAATTGCGCCACTGGAGCATCTTTTACTTAGCATTTTCTGAGACTCCCTAGTTTGTACTCGATGGGGTGGATCCTTCTTAAGGGTTCCAGGCCCCATTTGACACCCTCACTGCACCTCACTCACAGCTGCTGCCCTGGGTCAATGAAAACCCAGAGTTCACCTCTCACCTCCCGGGGGGAAAGCCCCTTTCTCCTTCCGCTGTCTGGCCACATTGCCGGCCACTTGCCGTTCCCCCCCGTCACCGCTCTGCTGGCCACCCTCTCTGCTCTGGGACGTCTTGTGGTCCCATCAGGAGCGGAACAGGCTCCCTAAAAGCAGGGCCGCCCAGAGGATTCGGGGGCCGGGGGCAAAGCGGGGGAGCGGACATAAAAAAGGCGCCACCCGCTGCGGCGCTTGTACTCACTGGGCGGCGTCCGAGTCTTCAGTGGCAGCGGGTCCTTCACTCGCTCCGCATCTTCGGCAGCACTGAAGGACCCGCTGCGGAAGTGCATCCGAAGACCCGGACCGCTGCCGGGTGAGTAAAAATTAAAAAGGCGCCTCTAGCCAGGGAAGGGATTCTCGGCCAGGGCTTGCGGGGCCCCTGCGGGGTCGGGGCCTCAGACAAATTGCCCCACTTGTTCCCCCCTGTTCAGGCACCCCTGGGGCCCTGCACTTCACACAACTCTCCCTGATTTCAGCTGTTAGTGAGGGAGCCTCACTGCTAGCGCAGACTGGGCAGTTTCTTGCATGAGAGACACAGTCCCAAAGCAGGACTAATGCTTAGAGCTGGTTATCAGTGATTTGAGATCTGTTGGTCTGCAGCAAGACTCTCCATTGAGTCTTAACCAGCTCTGTTATTACACAGGGAAGAACAAAAGGGTGAAATGGGGCCTGGAACCCTTAAGAAGAATCCACCCCACCAAGTACAACACTTGTCGCTACCTGCTGTCAGCCCCACTGAGAATGTTTTGGGGTCACTCCTTGGCTTTATCAGCCTAGGGGGGTCTCAGAGCATTTTAATTAACAGGTGCTCCAGTGGCGCAATTGGTTAGCGCACAGTACTTATAGAGCAGTGCTGAGAGGAGCTATGCTGAGCTTGTGAGTTCAAGCCTCACCTGGAGCACTGGTTTTCTTTGACCACATGGTGTCACCCCCTCATTTGCCCCTGTGGAATGTAGAATTCCAGCCCAGGGGACCCTGAGGAGGGGAGGAGGCAGAAATGCCCCCTTCAATTATTACCTCCTCTCCAGAGCACAGGTCAGAATCTACAATCCTTTCTCCCCCACCAACCCCTATGCCAGGATCCCTCAAGCAGAGCCTGGAGTCCTGCCCCTCCTTGACCTCTGAGCCTGGAGGGAGAGGAGCAAGGAGCCATTGTTAGAGGGCTTTCCCTTCCCCTGCCCACTTCCCTGGCTCTTGTCACACAATCGATAAACAGCAAAAGACCAGAAGTCGGAAGCGCAGACAAAGGGATGTTTACTGGGGTTAGTTTCCCAGCAAGCAGATTCCAAAGCCCTTCACACCAGTCGGGCTTATCTCTATACACCGACAGAGTCTGTTCCCCAGTGTCCCCCTTCCCAGCTCTGACACCGCAGTTCTGAAAGTCTAGGCCTGTGCAGGCAGCCTGAATATCTCTATTCTAACAGCCATCGGCCCCTGTGGAAAAATGATCTATTCAGGGTTGTCCCTAGACATTTTGGTGCCCTACACAGCACCCCCGTCCCCCAGCCCGAGCTGGCAGAGCGGAGCAGGCTGGGGCCAGGTCACTCCACTTCCCGCCACCCGGTGAGTGCTGGATGCGCCTGATCCCGCCTGCCGTCCACCGGGATGTAGCTCAGGGGAAGGCGGGGGGGATGGGGTGGAGCAGGGGTGGGAAGAGGGGGTGGGGGCAGACCGGGGGTGGGGGGCTGTGGGGAAGAGGTGGAGCAGGGGCAGGGGCAGCTTTCCTGGCCGGCTCAGCCAGCCGGGGGATCGAGTTCGCCGCTGGAGCAGTACACAGCTGCGTAGGGCACCAGGAAACTTGGGGCAATTTGGTGCCTCCACATCCCTTAACCAGGCAGTGTCCCTGTAGTGTGGGCTGTCTTCATAGGTCCTTTCTCAATCTTTCTCACCCTCTTGTCTTGAGTCTCCTGTGTCTCTGCTTTCTAAGCACAGACTAACTCTCGCTATTCAGAGGAGGGGAGGCCCATGCCTATGTGTGGCCAGCAGACAGCGACAAAGACCCCTAGCCAGCCTGCTCCCTGCCATGCCAAACACCCACTGAAGGCCACCCACAGACCAGCATGTGGGGCGGCTGCTGATGCTCTGTGGCCAACACCAGAAGATGGTAGGAAAGCAGGGCCAGCCCCACTGGTGGGGCCTCTTACCGTTCCCACTCCACGTGCTCACTTTGGCAGTGGGGCAGGAGATTTTACCCCAAGAGGCTTTTCCCCAGCTGGTGAGAAGCAGAGAAACACCCAGGCTCCCAAGGCGCTAAGTAGCAAACCCCCTCCAGCACAGGGACAGGCGCACACTTGGAAGAAGGAAACTGCTCCACACTCCAGCCTGGGCAGCCACCCAGTTTCTTTGGCAAGTCAGGAACAGCAAAGGCGAGACTGGAAGCACCTGGGGCTCATGCCCCAGCCTTTGTGACACCCAACCCCCAACTCCTTCCCGGGGCTCTAGCTGAAGCCAGAGCATTGGCCTGAGCGGCCAAGAAAAGGGTCCAGCCCTGAAGGGAGCAGGACATTCAGCCCAAAGGTAAAACTGGACAAGCACAACCATGAAGGGACATGAACCCTCAATTGCCTGATCCAGACTCAGATGCCTTATCCATTAAGCCACATGGTCACATATAATTTCTCCACGTACTTCTTTAGAGAAGATGGACACTGTGTTTCTCAGACTCGGGTCATCTACTGAGGGGGGTTGAGACTCTCTGGGCACAAGAAGTCAAGTTCCCAGCGAGATGTGAGACTTAATTCTCTGGAGCCAGGTGCAGGGCTTTGGCAGGGAGGCTCAGGCATGGGGGATTGGGGTGCAGCAGATGGACCGGCTGTCTAGGTACAGAGATTTAGTCACACGAGGCACAGAAGGGAGGCGAAGGAGGAATCCCGCTGATGGTCAGTGGCTGTGCAGAAAAAAGGGTGTTGATTCCCCCATCCTAAATGGGCTGGTTGGCTTGACCCTTCTCCCCTCTGCAGAGCATGGTGGGGCTGCAGCTCATCCCTTGTGGGGCAGGAGGGAACAGGTGCAGGGTGCTGGGCTCCAATGCACCTGGAAGGCAGCTCCAGTGCGGTGGGGAAGGGCAGGGCCTGTGGTTTACATTCTGCGTTGCCTGGTGCTGAGCCACTGCACAATCCCCAGCCACGCCGCACAGCGCACCCTGAGAGGGGGCAGGGGGCCAAGCAGAGTATCCAGCACGAGGGGGGAGAGGATGTGTGGTTCGGGGGAGGAAAGGCCTTGGGCTGCACTGGGGGAGTGCAGAGCAGGGGTGACACCCCAGAAACCTGCAGCAAAGGGATGGACAGGTGGGGTGGGTGGATAGAAGAGGCAGCGAGCCTAAAAGAGGAGTGGGGTCTAGTGGTCAGAGGGGGCTGGGCGCCAGGGACCTCTGGGTTCTATCCCTGGCTCTGGGAGCAGAGGTGGGTCTAGAGGTCATAGCAGGGGGACTGGGAGCCAGGACTCCTGGGTTCCATTGTGGCAGCTGCTTTTTCCTGTGTCTTCCTCCCTACAGATCCCAGCCCAGCCCCCTAGCAGAATCTGACTGGGGGAGGGGGTTGCCCTGCTACTCGTGATTCGAACCCCTCTCACCATAGGTTCTGACATCACGGAATCTTCCCCCTCAAGACAGAAAGTAGGAGCCCCTCCCCGCATGCGGAGGAAGCTAGTGAGTTTCTTGGGGGGTCTCTGGCGGAGGTGACAGCACCCACCAGACACCCACTCATGGTTGCAAGGAGACCCCCCTGCACAGCCCCATGCTATGAGGGGCCAGGGGCGCCCAGCCAGGGTCAGGAGGTGAGATGGGGTTGCAGTGGCAGGAAGGGGGCAGAGCTGGGAGTGGTGCCAGGTCTGGTGCTGGCTTCACGGGGAAAAACCACACTGCTCCCCCGCAACACACACACACACACACACACACACACACAACTCCTGGTCTTGGGAGGGGAACAGGAGAGAGGACAAAAGAAGCAAGAGACAAAGAGAAAGGAGGGAGGGATGGATGGATGGAGGAAAAGGTGAAACAAAAAGGACAAACCCTAATGTCCCCAGTGATTCTAAGGGACAAAATCCCAGGTGCAGAATAAAATTCTGCCTCCTTAAGCTCGTGTTTTCCATGCCTAGAATTCAACTGTCACCAGATGGCTCAGACTGAACAGGTTTCAAACCTCGAGGAGGCTCTTACCTTCTAAACAGGGATGGCTGTTTTCTAGTAAAACAGGAAAACGGAAGGAGAAAAGTCGAAAGAGGTTCCTCCTGGCGCTCACGTCCATGAACCCGAATACTCTCTCAGTCCTCAAAAAGAGACCTCGAGAAGGAGACTTGCTGAAGCAAAGCCACAGGGGTCTCTGAGGTTTCTCTGGCCTCTCGCCCCTGTCCTGCCTGGCTGATGTCAGCATCTCTCTGTGAGGTCACCACCTCCCCACCACCTTTGACCAATAAACTGAGGTTTTGCAAAAGGCCTTTGTGATGTCACTGCCACACCCCTCCCTTGCTGTGCTAATGTCCTGCCCCTGCCCAGGCACTTTGGAGGTTTGAGCTACTCCCTGTGGATCACCCCACTCAAGAAGCGTTCATTCTAGGAAGCAAGCCGGCGAGACAGGAAAACATCAGATGCTGCTCCCAATGCTACACTCAATTTTTCAGAAATTATTCGACTTTATGGCCAGAAGGGACCATTAGAGCATCTAATCTGACCCCCTGCATATCACAGGCCTCCTGTATGACACAAGAGCTACTTTTGGGGCAAACATATTCCAAAAAAGGAATCTAGTCTTCATCAAATGACATCAGGAGATGGAGAATCCACCACTTTCCTTGATAGTTTGTTCCTGTGGTGAGTCATCCTCGCTGGTTAATATTTGTGCCTTAGTTGTAATATGAATTTGTGTCTTTTCACCATCCAGCCATTGGGGCTTGTTATGCCTTTCTCTGCTTTAATACCCAATCTTTTCTCTCGATTAAGGCCCTTCAACACTTCAATGAAGTCACCTTTCAATCTTATTTTGATAAGCTAAACAGGTTGAGCTCTTTCAATAGCTCACTAGAAGGCATTTTTCTCCAGCCCTCAGAACGTTTGGTGGCTGTTTGTTGCCCCAGCTCCAATTTCACAACATCTTTTTCAAATGAGGACACCAAAACTGGAGGCAGTATTCCAGCATCAGTCTCACTGATGCCGTGTCACCTCCTGTGATGTTATTGACATAATCTGTAACTGTATAGATCACCGTTGGGACCACTGTTCTATATTTGCAGCCAATATTATAGAAAGGTTGTCGTGTATGGGGTCTATGGAGAGGTTCTGATTGGGTGATTATAATTATGCTATCTCTAGATGTGTATCATTCTTGTAGTTGACGTTATGAATATACTGTCCATATTTTAAACTTGTGCTCTGCTTCCAGGGAACACCCCAGCCAGACAAGTTGGTGTCAGTTCTGCCTAACCTGCTTGATGGCCCATTAAGGACCATCATCTATACAATCGACCCATTGAGAGAAGCCAGCTATCCCTTGTCACTCAGCAAGGTATGCAGGGACCTGCCTATGGACAGAACTCTAAGGTTTTTCTATGCCTCATGCTGGGTAGAGTGTCCTTGGGAAAAAGAAAGCAAAGACCACTTGGCAAGAGACTATACAAGGCTGATGCCTCTTCTCCATTTTGTCTTCAATCCTGCTTCATACCCCTGGAGGGACTTTGCTACAAACTGAAGCTCTGTACAAAGGACTGAATGGCCCATCCCAGCTGTGGATGGACTCCAGAGACTTGATTTGAACCTGCAGTTTATTCCATCACTGCTACAAGCCTGAACCAAGAATTTTGCCATTACTGTATGTGAAGGGTTAAAATCCATGTGCATTTTATATAACAACCTGGTCTATGGATTGTGCCAGCCCCATGTCGACTCCGCTACCGCTCAGAGCATCACAGTTCAATAGGAGGAATGCTCTGCCCTGAACACCAGACATTCCCCTACTTCCTGGAACAGGGGGGCCTGTCCCCATTGTCCTGTAAACAGCCCCACCATGTAACCCAGAGGTGGCTGCATCTTAGCACCAAGACACCAGTGGTCACTGCTCCAGAGGAGATGGTACATACAGGCCACTGCCCTACGTGGCCACCAGATATCACAGACTGTGCACTGTCTTAGCTGGTCCCACAAGTTACTGCCCCAAGAGGTGAGGTACACACAGGCTACTACTCAAACTGGGCACCTGGGGTCACTGCAGCAATGGTTGGGGGTGATACATGCAGGGCACTGCCGCACATGGCCACCAGGGGGCACTGCTGCAATGGTGGTGGTGGTGGTGTGGGGGGACGATAAACAGGCCACTGCCTGAAGTGGCCACTACCACAATGGTGTGGGGAGAGGGGGAGGGAGATACCAATAGGGCACTGCCACACCAGGGCACCACGGGGAGGTCACTGCTCCAATTAGTAAAGATACACATCGGGTAGTGCCCCAAATGGGGGCCCTACCCCAGAGAGAGAGGGGGCTGGGGAGAGAAGAGGAAATCAAAGGCCACTGCCTCACTTAGCCACCAGGGGTCACTACCTAAATAGGGGGACACACACACAGGGCACTGCCCCACCTGACCAGCAGGGGTCACTGCCCCAATTGGGGGATATACAGAGGGTATTGCCCCACGGGGATGCCAGGGATCAGTGCCTGCCATACCTGGCACAGGGGTAGAGGGGATAGGGTGACCAGATGTCCCGATTTTATAGGGACAGTCCCAATATTCGGGGCTTTTTCTTATGTAGGTGCCTATTACCCTCCACCCCGTCCCGATTCTTCACACTTTCTATCTGGTCACCCTGGGGGGCGGGGGCAGGGAGAGAGGGGGCTACACACAGTGCACTGCCATACTTGGCCATCAGTGCACATCCCTAGTGGGGGAGTGACGCACACCAGGAGCAGGGCTCACTGCCACAAAGGGGTTGGAAGATACCCAGGGCACTGCCTGACACGGCCACCCAGGCACCCTGCCACCTTGGGGGAGGTGAAGAACACACCTCAGGCACTGACTCCTCTGGCTACCAGTGGTCACTGGCCCAATGCAGGGGTTGGGGGGAGTAAATACACACAGGGGACTGCCCCACTGGGACAACACGAGTCACCGAGATGAGAGTGGGATATGCAGAGGGCACTGCCCCAATGGCTGATATACATACAGGGCCCTGCCTCACCTACCCACCAGCGCTCACAGGCGCAATGGCAGTGGTGGGGTCACATAGGGAACTGCCCTCAGTGGCCACCAGGGGGCGCTGCAGCAATGCTGGGGGGGATACAAGCCAGGCATTGCTGCTCCTCGCCACCAGGAGTCACTGCTCCTACAAGAAGGCACCTACAGGACACTCCCGTGCCTGGCCAGCAGGGGTCACTATCACTGGGGAGGGGCTACGGGGAAGCAGAGAAAGAGCAACTAACTGCAGTGGGGAAAATCGTCATCTACAGGGGAGAAAGAATGGACTCCGCTAGTACATCGCACCAACTCCGGCCAGGCTGGAGACCAGCAATTCGGGGCTGGAGCAGCTCCAGCTAGAGGCTGGGCGGATGTCGGATTGTTTTGCATAAGAGTGTGGGAAACTGACATGCAAGTCTCAAGGATGAGGCTCGTTCTTATCTGCTGGGAGGCAATAACAGGATAATAAATTAGAGGGTTGGCCAGGATGTTAAATAGCCAATGAAGTTACAGCTGTGCTTGTCTGTACCTTATTAACCAATTAGCAATTGCTTGATTGCTTGCTTTAAGTGTATAAAGATGTATGCTGGAGAGAAATAAAATGACTTTGCTTTCAATCATATTGATGGTCGAGCTCTGTCCACGCACGCCTGCGCTGCAACAAATGGTGACCCCGACGTGATTCGTATCGAATGAAAGTGTCGGTGGCCTGACCCCGGCGGAGAAGCCCAGAGGCGAACGGCCAGGAGCCTGAGCCCAGAGGCGGGGAGTGCTTATCCGACGTGACTCGTATCGAGTGATGATAGTGTCGGGAGCCTGAGCCCAGAGGCGAACGGCCAGGAGCCTGAGCCCAGAGGCGGGCGGCTGGGAGCCGCGGCGGGGAGTGCTTGGGAAGCCCCCGGACCCCGACGTGATTCGTATCGAATGATGATAGTGTCGGGAGCCTGAGCCCAGAGGCGAGTGGCTGGGAGCCTGAGCCCAGAGGCGGGGAGGAGCTGCGGCGGGGAGTGCCGGAGAAGCCCGCGAGCGTCCGAAAAGAGAGACGCACCTGAGCCCTGAGGAGAGCGGCTATAAGCTGCGGAGGAGAGGGGCGGCTATAAGTCGCGGAGATAAGCGGCGGCTACAAGCCGCGGAGGAGAAGGGCGGCTATAAGCCGCGGTGGATAAGGGCAGAGCAGCTAACGTGAGTACCGCTGTATCAGCTGAAGAAAAGATAACACAGAAGCCTTTGTTGTACATTATGAACCGACAGGGGAAAAGAATCTCCCCTGCTGCACTATCTTACTTATTAAGAAGAGAGGGGGAGTTGTGGAGGCTCCTCCCGACCGGCCTTCGGGCACAGGACGAGGAGGTGCTCCGCTGGAAGCGAGCCCTGGACGGGAAGACGTTGGAGTGCACGGCGCAGGTAGAGGCTCGTGCCGTGGCCCCGGAGGTCGTTCGGACCTACAAGCAAGTAAGTTGTTTTGGCAGGAGCCCGGAGAAGGCTGGCTGGTTTGAGCCTGGGACAGTGCCGGGAAAACCATTATGCTTCTCCGGTATGAGCAGCAATAGCTGACACAGGATTCACAGATTAAAAGAAGCCAAGCAGGGAAGGAAAAGGAACAGTATGAGTTAACTAAGCAAGCTAAAGATAAGACTTGGCGAACAGCCCAGACTAAAGAGAGCGTGACTGGGCCCAAAAAAGTTAATGAGAGCTGCAAAACTCGGCCTGGCATTACCGGAATGTGTCAGATTTCTTTTCTTATGGGTAAAGAAACGCTACAAAAAAGACTGACTGCTTGGACCCATGATTTTTACTGCAGAAAGACCCCTCCACATCAGAAGAATTTTTCTACTGATGATTGGCCTATGTAATTTTTTAGTCCTATTGTGTTTTTGGACAGCATGAAAAAGGGACAAGGTGTCCCTTGGCAGCCCCCATTGTGTTATTTGGAATTTTTTTTTTGTTGTTTTTTGAAAGAAGCAAAATTACTATGGGATGATGTCCTGGTAAATTTCCCCCGTAGAAGCTGAACCATGCCGGTGGTGGAAAACAAGGAAAAACACTTATGTTGTTGATGTTGCCAAAGTCCAGAAATTCCTGATTAAAAAGACATTGAGAACTGACCCTGGTGAAGAAACAAAGAATTACACACTGGCAGGACGAAATTTGTGGGACTTATGTTTGGAACTGTGGTATTAATTGAATTTCGGGGTTTATTCTACAGGCTGCGCCCTGTGTTTTGGATAAATCCTTCAGTATGTATAGCCCACCCTAATTGGATTGTAAATGATATGTCCTTATTTTATTGAGGCTGAGAAAGCATTGCCGTGGGAGCTAGTATGTTTGAATTTTTGAATGGCCAGCTGATGGCCATTCGGAGTGATTTTGAGCACCAGGATAGCCCACTGCCCTTACAAATATATTAGGAGTACCATTTGATTTGGAGTTGTAAAAATATATTTAGACATTGTTTAAGTAAAAGTGTAAATATTTGCAGTGCCCCTCCCCAGCATGTAAACCGGTTGAGTTGGGGGGTGAGGGCTTTTACATATCGAACCCTGCCGGGTTCATGGGGAGGATGAATGTGAAATTATTTACCCCAGCTTTTTAGAGTTTAATTGTTTGTTGTTTTTCAAGTTTGAGAAAACTCAGCCAATGGGTTTGTTGAGTATTCTCAAAGGGGGGAATTGTGGATTGTTTAGGCATAAATTTAGGTAATTTGGGAGAATGGCTTTGAATTTATGTGACCCTAAGAATTTTTATGTAAAGTGTTTTTGTTAGTCTGTTTAGACTTTTTGTTAATTTTGTATTATGTACTGATTATTGGCAGTTGTATGATTGTTTGATATTTGATGTAGCCCCCACGGTGGGAAAGTACAGATAGTTGTTTACAGAAGATACCAGAAAGGTAGGGGCTAGTATGGTTTAGCAAGAGGAAATATGGATCGGGCCCAGGCAGGCACGCAATAGATAGAGAATTTGAAGAGGAAAAAAGGATCGGGCCCAGGCGGCGGGCAACAGACAACAAGCTTGGAATACTGGTTGATAACCTTGAGGGTGTAGTTGATAGAACAGGTAATTAACTACTAGCGAGTAATGTTAGGCAGAGTACAAAGTTAACTCTGTGGTTGCTGGAGGGAATAGCAGTTGAATTTTGTAAAGATGCTAAAGAGAAAAGTTTTTGGTGTTTTTGAAATGTTTGTATATAAATTTAGGCAAAGAAATTAGTTTGCAATTGTTTGGCCATGAATATTTTGTTGTATTAGTTGAAGATTGTATATTGTGCTATGTAATTGTAATTGTATTAGGCTAAGGGCATATAAGTGGTGATGTTTTTTTTTTTTTTAGTGTTTAAAATTAGAAGCTAATAGTAAGAAATTTTAAGCTGTGATTAGCTTTGAATTTTAGGAGTAAGCTAGGAAGCAATTGTATTAATGTAAATGATTTACCTGATGAAGTAATTTTTTTGTTTTGCCTGCTAGCTATATAGGGTTTTGGTATATTTTAAGTAATGATTAATTGCCCAGTAGGGGTAGTTTGTTTTTGTTTTTTAGATATTAAAGAAAATTGGTGTTAGCTGTATAGTATTTAATGTACCATGTAATTATTTATGAATTGCATGGTTATGGATAAGCCTTATAGATTGAGGAAGTATTATTTGGCTTTTAGTTTTGTTTTGTTTAATTGGTTATTGTTATTTTTTTATGTGTTTTTGGAATAGAGGGGAGAATTTCCCTATGCTGCCTTGGTGGAAAATTACAGCTGCGTGATTACGAGAACAGAGGGATGAGATAATGTTGTTATGAGAAAGTAGGGAACTGCCAGAGCGAGGCAAAGGCCAGGTGGCCTAACTGGATCAGATACGGTGCATGGGAAATGGGAAGACAGTAAGCCAGGTGGATTCCGGCGAAGTGGGTCCGGCCTTGGCTGATTTTGGCGCAGAGTGCCATAAATACAATGGCCTTCTGCTTGCTGCCCCATGTTGCTGCAGTGGAAGCCCTTATTGGAAACCTGCTTTGTGGGTGTTTGCATATTGGCAGAACCCTCCTGGCCCCTTGGGCCACTTGCGTTACCTGGAGGAGGGATGTATAGGTAAAAATAGGGCATTGCGGAAGATATTGTTACGGTTTAGTTAGGCAGCTGATGTTTAGATTTGCTTTTAGTTTTGCTGTGTAATAGATTGTAGTAATGTGATGCTATAAGTTGAAAATGTTTTGCTGTGCCTTCCTTTTTTTTTTATTATGAGAAAAGGGGGGAAGTGTCGGATTGTTTTGCATAAGAGTGTGGGAAACTGACATGCAAGTCTCAAGGATGAGGCTCGTTCTTATCTGCTGGGAGGCAATAACAGGATAATAAATTAGAGGGTTGGCCAGGATGTTAAATAGCCAATGAAGTTACAGCTGTGCTTGTCTGTACCTTATTAACCAATTAGCAATTGCTTGATTGCTTGCTTTAAGTGTATAAAGATGTATGCTGGAGAGAAATAAAATGACTTTGCTTTCAATCATATTGATGGTCGAGCTCTGTCCACGCACGCCTGCGCTGCAACAGGCGGAGGCAGGTGACCTCGGTCTCTGTGCTGAGCAGGCTGCTTTGGCAGCGAGGAGGGACAGGGAACCCCCCGGCCAGGGTCTTGCTGCCCAAGGAGGGGGAGATCTGTGGCAGGCTTTGGAGTAGCTGGTTCAGCAGCCGTGAGCCGCACGCTTGTCCCTGCCTGAGCTCTCCAGGAGCACATAACACACAGGTGTGCACTGGATGTAGGCACCAATGTAACGACAGGGCCAGACTCTGCTGAGTGCTGCCTGCGAGAGACAGGGGCAGAGTCAGACGGGGGCAGGAGATGACAGGGCCAGCGGCCATGAGCTGAACCCATCACAAGTCCAGCCTGTGATGTCACCATCCGTCCCTGCAGCTCTCCATCTGTCCCGCTGTCCGTCCAACTCTCAACCCCCCATCCGTCCCCAATGTATGCCACACACCCCCCTTCACCCATCTGCCTCACACACTCATCTATTTCCTCATGCATCCTGCTGTCCCTCTGATTGTCCCTGCAGTGCCCAGCACAAGGAGGCATAGTGGACCCTGAGCGAGGCTTTTGGGTGATGCAGTAATGGAGCTAGCGGGTGATAAGGGGGGTTTTGGGCATCTCTAATCCCAGCTCCACTTCTCCTGTGCCCAAAGCCATGACTGCGAGCCCACCCCTCTGTCTCAGCCCCCACAGCCCCAAAGCCATGACTGGCCACTCACGCTGTGACCCAGTGACAGCAATGAGGTCTCCCTGAAGATAGGGGGTGGGAGGAGCAACCCCCTTATCCTGGCAGGCAGGACACATCCTTCCCAGTATGGCAGAGACCTTGCCCGTGGGCAGATAGACCCAGCTGAGCCCATAGGAGACTGGGGGAGGAGGAGCAGAGGAAGAGGATGAAGGCAACTGAACATGACAGGTGTCCATGAAAGGAGAGAGAGAGAGTTTGAGTGTAAGTTGACCAACACAGAGAGAGAAACCTCGGAGGAAGAAAGAAACTCAGAACAGGGAGTCACCCTCATGGATCCAACTTTCTGCTAGGGAGCACACACCACTCCTGGCCAGAGAGATGATCAGCCCCCGCAAATGGCAACATCATCTCCCTTGAAGCCACAGCTAGTCCAGAAACCCACAGCCAGGTAACGGGACGTCCCTGCCTGGAGCCAGGGGGGCTGTGACCAGAGCCCTCCCCAAACCAGATACTTCTCTCACCGACAGAGACAGCTACTCTCATCCCAGCTGGGCAGGTCTTGCGTGGCATCAACAGGATTCACCCTGTCACTGCTCTCGCTCACTTGCCATCTCACCTCGGGGCTGGACTCCATCCCCGCAACTTCTTTTCCCTCGGTATGAACACAACACAAGAGGAAAAGAAAAAGCAATGGTGGCGAGGCTCCTCTTCTCGCTACTCCCGCACCCCAGGGCTCCGGCTTCAACCCTCCTCCCATTCTGCCATCACAGCTACAATCAGAAATCTGAGCCCGGGGCTCACACCTGGTTGTCTCCCCAATCCTTGGCGCTGTCCAGCATGTCTCCCTCCACAGAAGTCACCTGGCCTCGTCTTAGACTCCATCTTCCTATTGCTCTTCTCCTTCCCAGAGCTCCTGCTCTGCTCCTCAGACCTGTCTGTGCTCAGCTCTGCAGGCAGAGGGGAAGGGGCATGATGGGAACACACATGCCCCATTGCAGACACCACACAGCATCCACAGGGCTACCAAACCACGTCACCTTTGGCCAAAAACCACCCCCCACCCCGAGGGAGCAAAAAGCCTTTGTGAGCTCAGCACACACAAGCCAGGAAAAGATTAACACCCACACCCAGCCCAGCCAAAGTGGGAGCTTCCCCCACTTCCCGGCCACAGGTCCACGGGGCTCATGGATGGAGGAGTTTGGTGGGCTGTGGGGGCCCCTGAAGAACTAGCTCAGCGTGTGAATGAGTGACTGGGATGTATGTGGGGGCCGGACTGTGGGTTGGGGTGTCCAGGGGGACCCAAGGGAAGGGACTAGGGGGATTAGGGATAGAGGAGGG